>NC_053430.1:39008713-39102598 GCF_007990345.1 Gossypium hirsutum | reverse complement strand
CGGGTAGTCCTATACATGCCATTTCCAAAGTTCAACCAAAGTGTACCAAAGGGGCTTTGATAGTGTGGTGACTTCGACTTCAATAATCCCGAGTCCGATAGCTGACGAACCAAAATCTATAAATCAGGGATTTAAAGAACGGAGTAAGCATTTAATGCTTAGTAAGTTTGAGCCATAAAATTAGACACAACTAAAGTGTAGCATTAATATGGCTAAACAGATAATTTCATATGCACAAATTCTCAATATCATACTTACTTCACATTACCAACCCTTATATTCATACACAAAAGATCAACTTAGCCAAAGGCCGGTAGCTCATTTATCGACTGAGCGAATACTAATTGTAAGGATCAACTAATTCAATGCATATACGAGACATACCTCATTGCTGGGATTACGAGCATATTAATTGAAACTATTACAGCAAGGTCGCTCATTCCCAGCCAAGTACCTTCGGGATTTAACCGGATATAGCTACTCGCTCAATGCCTTGGGACATAGCCCGATATAGTAACTCGCACAATGCCTTCGGGACTTAGCCCGGATATAGTAACTCGCACAAATGCCTTCGGACTTAGCCCGATAGTAACTCGCACAATGCCTTCGGGACTTAGCCCAGTTATCATCCAAATATTCATGCACATATCAATAAATCATGACACATCTATATTTCATTTTCATAATTAGAGTTCAAACACAAAGTCACGTATTAAGCAATCCATTTTCGGCTCACTAGCCACATACAAACAGCATGGTTTAGTTTGCTTTATGACACGATCTCTATGCACATACGGCTACCCGTCATACGTATAGACTAATTAACTCAACATATAATTCAAGTAGAATCATCATATCACCGTATATTTGTTATGCTCATACGCCATGACTTAATCAAATGTAAACTAAGTCTCGTTACTCGAAAACTTACCTCAGATGTTGTCGAACGGTTCCGATGGCTATTCGACCACTTTTCCCTTCCCTTTATCGGATTTAGTTCCCCTTTGCTCTTTAGCTTAATTCAACAAATAAATTGATTTAATCATTTGAGCATCGAAAAGAGGAACTCAAAGTACTTAGCCCATATATATACATTAGACATTAAAGTCACATACATATGAATCATGACTTAACTCAACATATTAACCCACATCCCTTTTAGCCGATTGTCTAAGCCAAAATAAAAGCATCAATATGCTTGCCTCTAACCGAATACATGCAACACCAATCTTCTTTCTATGGCCGAATATGCATGTCTATGTTGAGGCCGATTGCAACACTTAATACATTCTACAATTATGGTTACTTGTATTGATTAAATACCAATTCGTTTTAAGTTCAAAACTCGGCTAATACACATATATACTCTAGAGATTAAATACTACATTTGCACTTCACCTTACTACATTTCATCCAAATAACATGATCAACAACCATGCTTCTCTTCTACTCTACCATGCGAATGCATCAAGACACCATACCACTTAAATTTTGTCATGGTTAAACAAAGAACTTAAGCTAACTCAAGAATGCTAAAAAGAAAATCCACCACCACATGTATCATTACAAAGCTCAAATTAGCATGCAAATGGTATCAATCACAAATCCTCCTTAGCCGAAACTTAACCCATCTTCATGCCTCATCACCACAACATCAAACATCAACAAGAAGACAACACCCATGGCCGAATATCACTCCATCGCATAGCAAAGATCTAAACCATGGGCTAGATAGAACTCAAGCTAACAAATAAATAAAAAAAATAAAAAAAAACATGCATGAAGCTCATGGAACAACACCAAACATACCTCCTCCTAAACACCAACCAACCGAACAAGAAGCAAGAAAATCCTTTCTTCTTCCTTTCTCCTTAAAATTTCGTCCAAAGATGTTCAAGGATGAACACTTTTTTTTTTTCTTTCTTCAATTCACAGCAATGGGGGCATGGGTGAGACAATTTTTTTTCATCACTCCTCCCTTTGCATTACTTTAATCCTAACCCTTTTTTTATTCTTCTAACATAACACACTAACACAACATGTTTACAACATGTTTCCACCCATAGCATGGCCGGCCACTATGCTTTAATTTTGGGTAATTTGACATGCAAACCCATCATTTCACAACATGCATTATTAGGCCACTTTACATTTGCCTAGCACATTTCTAAATTTTCTCACATAAGTCCTATTTGATAAAATTCACTTACAATTAACAAAATTCGAACATGAAATTTTCACACATGCATTTGTACATATAATGAGCATCAAATATGACGGTTAATTATTTTTATGACTCGGTTTAGTGGTCCCGAAACCACTTTCCGACTAGGGTCTATTGGGGCTGTCACAACTCTCCCCACTTAAGAAATTTTCGTCCCCGAAAATCTTACCTGTAAATAGGTTTGGTATCGCTCTTTCATAGAGTTCTCAGGTTCCCAAGTAGCTCCTTCCATCCCGTGTTTGAGCCATAACACTTTTACTAAAGGAACCTTTTTGTTTCGTAACTCTTTCACTTCACGAGCTAGGATACGAATCGGTTCTTCTTCATAACTCATATTGGCTTGAATTTCAACCTCTGATGGACTAATTATGTGCGATGGATCAGATCTATAACGTCGAAGCATCGAAACATGAAAGACGTCGTGAATCTTTTCAAGTTCAGGGGGCAAATCAATCGATACGCAACTGGACCGACTCGTTCGGATATTTCATATGGCCCGATGAACCTCAGACTCAATTTGCCCTTACGCCCAAATCTGAGTATCTTTTTCCAAGGTGAAACTTTAAGAAACACTTTATCTCCCACCTGATATTAAATGTCCTTTCGTTTCAAATCCGCATACGATTTCTGACAATCTGTGGCTACTTCAGACTTCACGGATTACTTTTACTTTCTGTTCGGCATCTTTAATCAAATCAATTCCAAAATTTTACTTTTATCGAGCTCGATCCAAACAATGGTGTTCGACATTTACGCCCGTACAAAGCCTCGTAAGGTGCCATCTTAATACTTGATTGAAAACTATTGTTGTAAGCGAATTCAATCAAAGGTAAATACCGCTCCCATGAACCACTAAACTCGAGGATGCAACATCTCAACATATCCTCAAGTATCTGAATTATCCGCTCGGATTGACCATCGGTTTGTGGAAGAAAAGGGGTGCTAAAATGCAGCTTGGTACCCAAAGGTTCTTGCAATTTCTTCCAAAATCGCGAGGTGAATCTCGGATCTCTATCCGACACAATAGAAATCGGTACCCCGTGTAATCTCACAATCTGAGAAACATACAACTCAGCTAGTTTTTCCAATGAAAAGTCCGTACGTACGGGGATAAAGTGAGTCGACTTAGTCAGTCTATCCACGACAACCCAAATCGCATCTTTCTTACTTGCCGACAATGGCAACCCAGATACAAAATCCATCGTGACTCGATCCCATTTCCATTCAGGTATCATGATCGGCTGAAGTAAACCCGTAGGCACTTGATGTTCCGCCTTCACTTGCTGACATATTAAACACTTCGAAACAAAATCAGAAATGTCTCGTTTCATACCATGCCACCAAAACTGACGTATCAGATCGTTGTACATTTTCGTACTCCCCGGGTGAATTGACATTCGGCTACAATGAGCTTCATTCAGAATCATCGAAATGAGTCCTGAATTTCTTGGAAGACACAACCGACTTCTGAACCTCAAACAATCGTCATCATCAATTTGAAACTCTGATTCCATATTCGGAACACATTCAGCCCGTTTTGCAGCCAATTCATCATCGACTTTCTGGGCTTCACGAATTTGATGAATCAATAATGGTTTGGCCTTTAATTCTGCCACTAACACATTGTCGGATAGAACAGACAAGTGTACATTCATCGCTCGTAAAGCAAACAGTGATTTACGACTTAAGGCATCCGCAACCACATTAGCCTTTTCCGGGTGATAGTCAATGACAAGCTCATAATCTTTTAACAACTCGAGCCAACGTCTTTGTCGCAGATTCAAGTCTCTTTGAGTCATCAAATATTTGAGACTTTTGTGATCCGAATATACATGCACTTCTCACCAAATAAGTAGTGTCGCCATATTTTCAAAGCGAATACGATGGAAGCGAGTTCGAGATCATGGGTCGGATAATTTTTCTCATGTGGCTTTAATTGTCTCGACGCATAGGCCACAACTCGACCTTCTTGCATCAATATGCAACCCAACCCAAGTAGGGATGCATCACTATAAATGACGAACTCCTTGCCTGATTCGGGCTGCACTAGTACTGGAGCTTCTGTCAAGTGAGTTTTCAATTGTTCGAAACTTTTCTGACACTTTTCTGTCCTTTCAAACTTAACATCATCCAGAAACCTTTCACAAACCGTCGGTAGTAACCGACAAGTCCCAAAAAGCTCCGAACCTCAGTAGTATTTCTCGGAGGCTTCCAGTTAAGTATGGCTAAAATTTTGCTCGGGTCAACTCGAATACCCGATGCGGATACCACATGACCCAAGAAGCTAACCTCTCTTAACCAGAACTCACACTTACTGAACTTAGCATATAACTGCTTATCCCGTAAAATTTGCAACACTAATCCCAGGTGTTCAGCATGATCGATTTCATTTCTCGAATAAACCAAAATATCATCGATAAACACGACTACAAACCGATCCAAATACGGTCTGAAGATCCGATTCATCAAATCCATAACTACCGCAGGGGCATTAGTGAGCCCAAACGGCATCACTAAGAACTCATAATGACCGTATCTCGTTCTGAAAGCAGTTTTGGGTATATCCGAATCTCGAATTTGCAACTGGTAATAACCCGATCTCAAATCTATCTTTGAAAACACTGAGGCTCCCTTTAGTTGATCAAACAAATCGTCAATACGTGGCATCGGATATTTATTCTTTATTGTCACCTTATTCAGCTGACGATAGTCGATGCACAACCTCATGGTTCCGTCCTTCTTTTTCACAAACAATACTGGTGCACCCCAAGGTGAGAAACTTGGTCGAGCGAAACCTCTACCCGTCAATTCTTGCAACTGAGCTTTCAACTCTTTTAACTCGGTTGGTGCCATACGATACGGAGCTATCAAAATCGGCGTAGTCCCAGGTACAAGCTCAATACCAAACTCTACCTCCCGAACAGGTGGTAAACCCGGTAATTCCTCGGGAAAAACATCTGGGTATTCACAAACCACCGGCACAGATTCAGGTTTCTTTTCTAACTCTTTGTCATCAAGTACATACGCAAGGTATGCTTCGCACCCCTTTCTTACAAATTTCTGGGCCAACATTGATGATATTACAGCTGGCAACCCCTTTAAGTCCGTAGACTCAACTCGGATTATCTCGTTATTTGCGCACCTCAAATCAATAGTCTTGCTTTTGCAATTCACAACCGCATCATGCACGGTCAACCAATCTAAACCGAGGATAACATCAAATTCATCAAACGGAAAAAGCATCAAGTCCGCCGAAAAACAGGAACCTTGAATTACTAGGGGACATTTCTTACACACTTTGTCGACAAGCACGTAACGACCCAAGGGATTTGACACCCGAATTACGAACTCAGTAGACTCAATAGGTAAAGTCTTAGTGGATGCTAAGGTTTCACATACATAAGAATGAGTAGAACCAGGGTCAATCAAAGCAATCACATTAGTATCAAAGAGAGTAAAAGTACCGGTAATAACATCTGGCGAGGAAGCATCCTCGCGTGCGCGTATAGCATAAGCCCTAGCAGGAGCACGAGCCTCAGATCTGGTCGTAGCATCTCTAGATCCTTTCTGACCAGCACTAGCATTGCTTGTATTTCTAGATGGTCTACCTCAAGCAGTGGTAGCACCCGGTTTCCCACTCTGATTTACATTCTGTTCAGACAACCTCGGGCAATCTTTAATGAAGTGGTCAACTGATCCGCACTTGTAACAAGAGCGGTCATGGAATCTACAACTCCCCGAATGCTATTTACCACAATACTAGCACTCCGTTCTATCTCGACGATCATTTCCAACACTGGCGATCGAAGTGACGCGTGTGCTCACAGGGGGTCGATCGCGATCTCGTCTAGAAAAACCCGAAGTGTCCCTAGACCGGCCTAAGTCATCTCTAAATTTCTTCGATGACTGTTGAAAGGGCTTTCCTGAAGATATCTTACGAAACTCCTTTGCTTCCACATCAGCTTTCCTTTTCTCCTTACTGAGCTCCTCGGCTTTGCAAGCTCGCTCGACAAGTACCACAAATTCTCAGATTTCTAAAATGCCAACATACAGCTTTATATCATCATTCAGTCCATCTTCAAAACGTTTACACATCACAGCTTCTGAAGAAATGCATTCTCGCGCGTATCGGCTAAGCCTCACAAATTTTCGTTCATAGTCGGTAACCGACATGGAACCTTGTTTGAGTTCAAGAAATTCCTTCCGTTTTTGGTCAATGAATCTCTGACTGATATAATTCTTTCGGAACTCGGTTTGGAAAAACTCCCAAGTTACTTGCTCTCTGGGCACAACAGAAGTCAACGTATTCCACCAATAGTAGGAAGAATCACGTAGCAAGGAGATAGTACACTTTAGGCACTCATCGGGTGTGCAAGATAGCTCGTCGAGTACTTGAATAGTGTTGTCCAACCAAAATTCAGCTTGCTCGGCATCATCGCTGTCCGTAGCTTTAAAGTCAGTAGCCCCATGCTTTCGGATTCTGTCAACTGGGGGCTTATTTGACCTTATTTGGTCAGCTACCGGAGGTATCGTAGGTGCGGGGGTTGTGTTTGTAGGGAATGGAGGTTGTGGAACAGCCGTATTAGTCCGAATGTATTGGTTGAACCAATCATTCATCACGCTATAAAAAGCTTGTCTAGCTTCATCATTCGGATTACTAGCAATAAGTTGAGAGTCCGCCGGCGCTGTCCCTTGTGCGGGAGCAGGCGCTACACTCTCAAGATCATTAGCTACCGCTCGGTCGGGATCGGGATCCATTACTATAAGTAAACACATTTGCAAATGTCAGAAATCACCACACTATCAAATAATCACATAATGGCATGTATAGCTTGACCCAAACGTATTACGGTAGTCCTAGAATCAACTAAACCGTAGCTCTGATACCAATTTAATTGTAACACCCCGTACCCGAGACTGTTGCCGGAGTCGGACACGAGGGGTTTGCAGACTTAAATCACTTATTTGCACAGTCCATTTTAAATTTCCAGACGAGGTGGTTAACTGCGTCACTGTCACCTTAAAAATCATATCTCGAGTTCCAAAACTCGAAAACCAGTTCCGTAAATGTTTCCTGAAACTAGACTCATATGTCCATCTACAAATTGTTTTCTAGAATTTTTGGTCAAACCAATTAGCACAGTTTATTAGTTAAAATCTCCCCTATTTCAGGGTTTGACTACACTGACCTTTGCGATTATGACTTGGATATCTCCCTGTACAGGGCTTCAATACTGATGCCGTTTATTTCTATAGAAATTAGTCTCGAAAAGGAATCTATACATATATGGCATGACTTCTAATTATCTCTGGTTAATTTATAATGAATTTCCAAAGTCGGAATAGGGAATCCAGAAACTGTTCTGGCCCTGTTTCCCGAAAACTTAAATATCTCATAATATACTATTCATATGATCA
The DNA here is from genome assembly GCF_007990345.1 of Gossypium hirsutum. Lineage (NCBI taxonomy): Eukaryota > Viridiplantae > Streptophyta > Magnoliopsida > Malvales > Malvaceae > Gossypium > Gossypium hirsutum. Next base: position 39,094,956 of record NC_053430.1, on the reverse strand, counting down.
TTTCGTTACTTTCCTATGAAAATGGATTCATCAAGGTTCGATTACATAATTTATTCACTATTTAATTCCATTTCTACTATTTTTAGTGATTTTTCACATTCACGTCACTGCTGCTATCAGCATCTATTTTTAAGGTAGACTTTACCTATTACATAGTTTCCATGATTCAACTAGCCCTTTAGCATATATAGCACAAAATATGATCATGATTAACCATTCCAATGGCTAATCGTTCCCAAACATTTCCATACCTCTTAATGAACATCATACAAGACGCTTATAATACTAAGCTCAAAGTGTATATAAGCCATTTTCGCATGGCTATCCAAATTTGTACAAAACCAAAGGGTCCATGACCAACAACAAAACGGGTAGTCCTATACATGCCATTTCAAAGTTCAACCAAAAGTGTACCAAAGGGGGCTTTGATAGTGTGGGCGACTTCGACTTTAATAATCCCGAGTCCGATAGCTGACGAACCAAAATCTATAAAATAGGGATTCAAAGAACGGAGTAAGCATTTAATGCTTAGTAAGTTTGAGCCATAAAATTAGACACAACTAAAGTGTAGCATTAATATGGCTAAACAGATAATTTCATATGCACAAATTCTCAATATCATACTTACTTCACATTACCAACCCTTATATTCAAACACAAAAGATCAACTTAGCCAAAGGCCGGTAGCTCATTTATCAACTGAGCGAATACTAATTGTAAGGGATCAACTAATTTAATGCATATACTAGACAAACCTCATTGTTGGGATTTTACGAGCATATTAATTGAAACTATTACAGCAAGGTCGCTCATTCCCAAGCCAAGTACCTTCGAGATTTAACCGGATATAGCTACTCGCTCAATGCCTTCGAGACATAGCCCGGATATAGTAACTCGCACCAATGCCTTCAGGACTTAGCCCGGATGTAGTAACTCGCACAAATGCCTTCGGGACTTAGCCCGGATATAATAACTCGCACAAATGCCTTCGGGACTTAGCCCCGTTATCATCCAAATATTCATGCACATATCAATAAATCGTGACACATCTATATTTCATTTTCATAATTAGAGTTCAAACACAAGTCACGTATTAAGCAATCCCATTTTCAGCTCACTAGCCACATACAAACAACATGGTTTAGTTTGCTTTATGACACGATCTCTATGCACATACGGCTACCCATCATACGTATAGACTAATTAACTCAACATATAATTCAAGTAGAATCATCATATCACCGTATATTTGTTATGCTCATACGTCATGACTTAATCAAATCGTAAACTAAGTCTCGTTACTCGAAAACTTACCTCGGATGTTGTCGAACGATTCCGATGGCTATTCGACCACTTTTCCCTTCCCTTTATCGGATTTAGTTCCCCTTTGCTCTTGAGCTTAATTCAACAAATAAATTGATTTAATCATTTGAGCATCGAAAAGAGAAACTCAAAGTACTTAGCCCATATATATACATTAGACATTAAAGTCACATACATATGAAATCATGAATCAACTCAACATATTAACCCACACTCCCTTTTAGCCGATTGTCTAAGCCAAAATAAAAGCATCAATATGCTTGCCTCTAACCGAATACATGTAACACCAATCTTCTTTCTATGGCCGAATATGCATGTCTATGTTGAGGCCGATTGCAACACTTAATACATTCTACAATTATGGTTACTTGTATTGACTAAATACCAATTCGTTTTAAGTTCAAAACTCGGCTAATACACATATATACTCTAGAGATTAAATACTAACATTTGCACTTCACCTTACTACCATTTTCATCCAAATAACATGATCAACAACCATGCTTCTCTTCTACTTCCGACCATGGCCGAATGCATCAAGACACCATACCATTTAAATTTTGGTCATGGGTTAAACAAAGAACTTAAGGCCTAACTCAAGAATGCTAAAAAGAAAATCCACCACCACATGTATCATTACAAAGCTTCAAATTTAGCATGCAAATGGCATCAATCACAAATCCTCCTTAGCCGAAACTTAACCCATCTTCATGCCTCATCACCACAACATCAAACATCAACCAAGAAGACAACACCCATGGCCGAATATCATCTCCATCACATAGCAAAGATCTAAACCATGGGCTAGATAGAACTCAAGCTAACAAATAAATAAAATAAAATAAAAAAAACATGCATGAAGCTCATGGAACAACACCAAACATACCTCCTCCTAAACACCAACCAACCGAACAAGAAGCAAGAAAATCCTTTCTTCTTCCTTTCTCCTTAAAATTTTCGGCCAAAGATGTTCACGGATGAAGACTTTTTTTTTTGTTTTCTTTCTTCAATTCACGGCAATGGGGGGCATGGGTGAGACAATTTTTTTTCATCACTCCTCCCTTTGCATTACTTTAATCCTAACCCCTTTTTTTTATTCTTTCTAACATAACACACTAACACAACATGTTTACAACATGTTTCCACCCATAGCATGGCCGGCCACTATGCTTTAATTTTGCATAATTTGACATGCAAACCCATCATTTTCACAACATGCATTATTAGGCCACTTTACATTTGCCTAGCACATTTCTAAATTTTCTCACATAAGTCCTATTTGATAAAATTCACTTACAATTAACAAAATTCAAACATGAAATTTTCACACATGCATATGTACATATAATGAGCATCAACTATGACGGTTAATTATTTTTAAGACTCGGTTTAGTGGTCCCGAAACCATTTTCCGACTAGGGTCAATTTGGGGCTGTCACACCCCCGACTTGTAAAATTATCGAAATACCCTTGTAGTGTAAAATTACTGAAATACCCTTGTAGTGTAAAATGACCGACATACCCCTATAGGGTAAAATGACTATTTTGCCCTTGAGGGTAAATGATCGACTTAGACTTCGAATTTGAATAATTTGATTATGTATGTATGACTGCGTTTTAATTGACTTGACTGTGGTTGTATGACGGATATGCTCTTAGTATATGTTTAAAAAACTGTTACTGAGTATGACCATTCTGCATACACGTGTGATGATTGAGCATAATATACACGACATGTTGCATGGGTTGGGAATTATAGAACGAAGGAAGTATATGAGGATCGCATCGTTGCTTGACGACCGTGGATCCACCGATGACTATTAAGCCTAATATTTGATTAGCAGCTTGCTGCAATGAAGGTAGTACCGCAACCAGGCTACCATTGATGTGTATTGGATGGGTGGGTCGATATTTATATCCCCACATGATGTGTACCAGGGGACAGAGTTGGTGTGTAGTGGTTGGATTATTGGGGTCGGTTGCACAGCATTGCATTTATGATATTTTTATGATATTATTGTGATGTGGGCTTTGGCCCAACTGAGGCTAAGATGGGCTAGGCCCAATTGATTCTGTTATGCGCTGTGGCCCAAATGATATTGTAATGGGCTTTGGCCCACGTATGCTCTGAACTGGACTGTACTGTTACTGTAATAGGCTTCGGCCCAGACTGATTCTGAATTCTGTGTGTTTACTAACTGTTACTCTAGTAAAGGGATTACACACTGATTTTTCGTAAACTCACCCCGTTTATTAACAGTGCAGGTAATCCCCAGCGTTAGGTGGATCGGTGTCGCAAAGGGGCTCGAAGACAACCCCACAACTGCACAAGTTTTTCTTTTTTGTTTATTTAATTAAGCACTTTGTTTTTTGATTTGGGTTGTATTAAGGCCTCTTTATTTTCTTAACCTTTTATTTGGGAAATTTATTTAGTATGCTTAATATATGTTAGAAGTAGGACACGACTTTCCTAAACAACAACTGGTTTTCAAAATATCACGTTTCTGCAATTGTTTAAAAGTAAGCTTCCACAGCAAGTAAGGTTTTAAGGGAATTAACGTTTCACAAGTTTTAAAATGGCTAGAGGTTTTGAGTAGTAAGAAGGGTTTTCAATGAGAACATGGTTTTCGAAAAATATTTCAATGTGACATGCTAGATTCGAGCCTAAATTCTAGGCCGGGTTTGGGGTGTTACACTTTTGCTCCACTAAATAAGCACATCAATACCTGGATTAATATCCTGAAATATTAAAGCAAGAATTAAGAACACATAATTAAGAATAAGAACAAATATTTATCATATAATTCAAATAGTAATAAGATCTGTCTTAGGTTTCATCTCCCTTAGGTATTTAGGGAGTTTAGTTCATAATGATGGTGGAAGACATCTCAAAATTGGAAAAACAACAAAACATAAGAAATCCAAAGAACTGCTAAGGAAATTGACTGAAGATCTTCAATCTTGAAGTATATCCTGCTTCCGAGCTAATTCTGATGATTGTCTTCGAATATTCTCTGCCTTCTCCTCTCCTCCCCCCTTTGATCCTCTTCTCCTGTGTTTAAGTAGACTTTGGAATGACCAAAAATAACCCAAAATTAGCCTTTTTCGAATAGAATTAGACTTGGGCTCGACAGGGACACGGCTGTATGCCACGCCTGTGTAAAGATGCTCAGGCTGTATGAAATTCTGACGTAGTTTAATGTCGACACAGCCATAATACACGGGCGTAGGGCCTACCTGTGTGTCTAACACAGGTGTGTGGATTACCCGTGTGGAAGTGCCTAGGCCATGTGGAACGCTGAAGTTAGCCTATTTTGTCTATTTTTGGCTCGTTTCTTTCCCTTTTCACTTTCTTATGCTCTCCTGAATATAAAATAGGAAATTAAAGGATTAGGAGCATCGAACTCAATAAACTAATGATAAATCATGCATAAATATGCCAAGCATGGGATAAAAATATGTATATGTTATGGTTTATCAAACTTACTGAATTTGTGATTAAAGTTTCAAACCCTTTAGAAAAATATGTGTTAGTTGATAAGGTTTGCAAGAATTGTCCTTTGATGATTCAAGGTCACTGTTTTCTAGCTAATTTGATGTTGTTGCCATTTGATGAGTTTGATGTTATTCTGGGTATGGATTGGTTAACATTGCATGATGCCAAGGTAAATTGTAGACAGAAAATCCTTGAGTTGAAATGTGAAAATGGTGAGATTCGTTGGGTTAAAACAGATGAATCAAATAAATTGCCTATGGTGATCTCTCACATGTCTGCCCAAAAGTACATGAGAAAAGGGTGTGAAGCTTATCTTGCATATGTGTTGAATACTAAAAGTTCTGAGTCAAAACTTGAATCAGTACCGGTAGTTTGTGAATTCTTAGATATGTTTCTGGAAGAATTTCCTAGGTTACCTCCGATTAGAAAGATTGAATTTTCTATTGATTTATTACTTGGGACTGCACCAATCTTGATCCTCCGTACAGAATGTCTCCAACTAAATTGAAAGAATTAAAAGCTCAGTTGCAAGAATTGACAGACAAGGGATTTGTGAATGAGTTTTTCTCCTTGGGGTGCTCCTGTACTGTTTGTAAAGAAGAAAGACAGATTTATGAGGCTTTGTATTGACTATTGTCAGTTCAACAAAGTGACTATAAACAAGTATCCGTTACCAAGGATTGATGATTTGTTGGAACAGTTGAAAGGGGCGACATTGTTTTCAAAGATTGAGAGTTAAAGAGTCAGATGTGCCAAAAACTGCTTTCAGAACGAGGTATGGGCACTAGAATTTCTTGTAATGCCTTTAAGTTTAATGAATGCTCCAACTACTTTTATGGACTTGATGAACCGAATTTTTCGACTGTATTTGGATAAGTTTGTAGTTGTGTTTATAGATGACATCCTAATTTACTCTCGAGATGAGTTCGAGCATGCCGAACACTTAAGAACTATGTTACAGATTTTGAGAGAAAAGAAACTATTTGCTAAGTTCAGTAAAAGTGAGTTTTGGCTTTATGAAGTCGAATTTTTGGAACACATAGTTTCAGGTGATGGTATTTAGGTTGATCAGAGCAAAATTTCGGCAATTGTTGATTGGAAAACGCCAAAGAATGTATCCTATGACTAAGTTACTGCAAAAGAATGTCAAGTTTGAATGGACCAATAAATGTCAACAAAGTTTTGAGAAATTGAAAGCATTATTGACTGAGACGCCAGTTTTGGTGCAACTAAGATGGGGAAAGAGTTTGTGATTTATAGTGATGTGTCATTAAATGGTCTTGGTTGTGTGTTGATGCAAGAGGGCAAAGTGGTAGCCTATGCCTCGAGATACTTGAAACCACACGAGAAGAATTATTCGACGCAAAACTTGGAATTAGCTGCCATCGTCTTTGCTTTGAAAATTTGGCGTCATTATTTGTATGGTGAGAAATGTTAAATCTTTACTGATCACAAGAGTTTGAAGTATCTGATGAATCGAAAGGATGTGAATTTGCGACAATAGAGATGGCTCGAATTAATAAAAGATTATGAGCTAGTGATTGATTACCAACTAGGAAAAGCGAATGTAGTTGCTGATGACTTGAGTAGAAAATCCTTGTTTGCTTTGAGAGTTATGAGTACGAGTTTGGCTTTGTTTGATGATGGTTCGATTTTGGCCGAGTTGAGGGCTAGACCGTTATTTTTTCAGCAAATTTGTAAAGCTCAGAAGAATGACAGTGAATTGCAAGCCAAAAGAGCTTAGTGTGAATTGGGTTGTGATTCCGATTTTTAAATCAGATCAAATGAGTGCTTTATGTTTCGTGATAGGGTATATGTGTCGAAAGATGATAAGTTGATTCAAAAAATTTTACATGAGGCACACAGTGGTTGTTTATTAGTTCATTCAAGTAGTACGAAAATGTATAATGATTTGAAGAAATTGTATTGGTGGTCGAGTATGAAAAGAGATATTTCTGAATTTGTATCAAAGTGTTTGATTTGCCAACAAGTGAAAGTTGAGCATCAAGTACCTTCGGGTTTACTTCAGCCAGTGATGGTTCTCGAGTGGAAATGGGATAGAATCACGATGGATTTTGTGACAGGTTTGCCTTTGACTCCTAAAAAGAAAGATGTCGTTTAGGTTGTGGTTGATAGATTGATGAAATTGGATCACTTTATACCGGTACGTACCGACTACTCACTTGATAAGTTGGTTGAGTTTATATTGCTGAAATTGTGAGATTGCACGAAGTGCCTATGTCAATTATTTCGGATAGAGATCCGAGGTTCATTCGAGGTTTTAGAAAAAGTTACAAGAAGCCTTGGGTACGAAATTGAATTTTAGTACCACGTTTCATCCGTAAACCGACGATCAATCCAAAAGAGTAATTCAAGTTCTTGAAGACATGCTCCGATGTTGTGTTTTAGAATTCGAAGGTAGTTGGGAGAAATATCTACCTTTGGTCGAGTTTGCCTACAACAAAAATTTTCAATCAAGTATACAGATGGCACCATACAAAGCATTGTATGGTCGCAAATTTCGAACTCCTTTGTATTGGATTGAGCTTAGTGAGAAACAGATTTATGGGGTTGATCTGGTTAGAGAAATCGAAGAGAAAGTGAAAGTAATCTGTGACTGTCTGAAAGCTGCTTCAGATCGATAAAAGTCATACGCAGATTTGAAAAGAAAAGAGATCGAGTTTCAAGTGGGTGATAAAGTGTTTTTGTAGGTATCTCTGTGGAAGAAAATTCTAAGATTTGGCCGAAAGGGCAAGTTGAGTCTGCGTTTCACTAGGCCGTATGAGGTTATTGAAAGAATTGGACCAGTGGCATATCGATTAGCTTTACCGGCAGAGTTAGAAAGAACTCATAATGTGTTTCATGTATCGATGTTACGATGATATCGTTCCGATCCTTCACATGTGATTTCTCCAACAGAGATTGAGATTCAGCCGGATATGACCTATGATGAGGAACCGAAAAAGATTTTGGCTTGGGAAGTTAAATAGTTGAGAAATAAAAGTGTAGCCTTAGTAAAAGTGTTATGGCAAAGACATAGAGTAGAAGAGGCTATGTGGGGACCGGAGGAAGCTATGAAAAAATAGTACCCAAACCTCTTTACCGGTAAGATTTCGGGGACGAAAATCCCTAAAAGGGTGAGAGTTATAACAGCTTGATTTTGGGTCTAGTCGGAACAATGGTTTTGGGACCACAAATCCGACTTAGTAAAGTTCACTTTATTATATTTTTATAGTCTATAATTTCACAGAACAATTTCGTGAAATTTTTGTTTGAAAATTTCGATGTTTGGGCACTAATTTAGCGAAAGGACTAAATTGTAAAAAAGTACAAAAGTTGAGTTCTACATGTTAGAGGTGTCCAATTGTTATGAAATTTTAAAATGGGGGTCTTTAAATGGTAATTAGACCATTGGTTAAGTTGGTGGACAAAAATGGACATGGTTTGTAGTTTTTCATTAAGGGTAATTTGGTCATTTAGTAATTAAAATGAATTAAAAACAAAATTAAAAGCCAATTTTTGTCCATCTTCAACCCCTTGGCCGAGTTTCAAATGAGGAAGACATAGTTAGGGTTTTTCAAGCTTCCAAGCTTGATTGTAAGTCCGTTTTAGCCGCGTTTTTAATGTTCTTTACATTTTTGAGATCCTCGTAGCTCGGTTTTGCTATTTCTAGCATTATTTTGAGTTAGGGTTTGTGTTTAAAAATTTACCCATGGATGAAATTCATGTGTTTTGATGTTTTATGGAAGAATATAAAAGTTTGGGGTGTGATAAACAAATTTTACTAAGTGATATTTTATGAAATTGTATAGAAGGACCTATTTGTAAAAGTTGTAGATTTATGTGTAGAAAATGTAATTTAGTGAATAATATGAGCTGCTATAAGAGGGAATATGAATCGTCTAGGCTTAGGATTTGAGAAAAATAAGTTCTTTTCATCTTACGAGCCTAGGGGTAAAATTGTAATTATGTGAAACTTTAGGGGTAAAAATGTAATTTTACCATAGTGTGATTTTTGGACTAAATTGAATAATGTGAGTATTAAATGAGTGAAATGTGTTATTATAGATCAAGAAAGATGAGGAATTGACCTTGATCGGGGAAAAGAAAAGGTTATGGACTAAATTGCAAATTCGTCATATTTTGCACCGAGGTAAGTTTGTATGTAAATAATGCATCATTTTTACTTACGTTATCACATTTTATTATGTTTTATGAAATGTGGCTGATTATTGAATGAAATTGACAAGTAACGAAAAGTGAGAAATTTCCTGGTTGAACATTATGAACAGAATGGGATACAAGTGACATGTCACTTGTGACTCAAGTGTGCTACTATGTGAAGGCCACTTTGAAAAGAGATAGCTTGGTCACTAGTGTGGTACTATGTAAAGGCCACTTTCTGAAGAGATATAGCTTTGGTCACAAGTGTGGTACTATGCGAAGGCGACCTTTTGAAGAAGGTAGCTTTGACTACAAAGGTGGTTGTAACACCTCTTAACCCATATCCAACACCATAATAGGCTTATGAGGCATTACTGAATAACACATCCCATTCACATACATTTATACATTCATTATCAAAAACCATTTGCAAACATTCACATTGTACCCGACATTAACTTAATGCCAAACTAAACCTCTCGGATCGGTGGTAAACTCGGTAACTCTTCAGGGAACACATCTGTATACTCACATACAACTGACACTAATTCAATCTTTTTTTCAGTCACTTTCGTATCAAGCACATAAGCAAAATAAGCTTCACAACCTTTTCTCACATATTTCTGAGCTAACAATGAAGAAATCACTGCTGGTAAACCATTCAGATCATCTGACTCAATTCTAATAATCTCATTATTTTGACATCTCAAATCTATCGTCTTTCTTTTCCAATTAACAACAGCATCATGCAACGTTAACCAATCCATACCTAGAAATATATCAAACTCATCAAATGGTAACAACATCAAATTGGCTAGAAATCAATTATCCCAAATCACCAATGGACAGTTCTTTCACACCTTATCAACCAAAACACACTTGCTTAAGGGGTTAGATAATCTAATTACAAATTCAGTAGACTCTACAGGCAAAGTCTTACTAGATACCAATTTCATACATACATACGAATGAGTTGATCCTGGATCTATTAATGCAATAACTTTAGTATCATAGTGAGTAAAATTACCGGTAATAACATCTGGAGATGACGCCTTTTCACTAGTGCGAATAGCGTAGGCTCGGGCAGGTGCTCTAGCATCAGATCTCGCTGCAGTTTCTCGTGTAACACCTCTACCACCACCCACATTATTTGTGTTTTTAGGTGGTCTACCTTTAGTTGCAGTGTTACTTGATCTCGTGTTCTGAGCACTATCTTTTTCAGCTAACCCTGGGCAATTTTTAATAAAGTGATCTCTTGAACCATAACCGTAACAAATTCTATTATTATTTTTCACCCAGCAATCTCCAAAATGTCATTTTCTACATTGTTGACATTTAGGTTTAACATCTATTACGTTACCCACACTTCATACTGATGTGGCTTGAGCTTTAGGGTTGGTGTATGATTTCTCGCGATCTTTATTCTGATATCCCGTTGAAGCTGTCGATCGGTTAAAATAGTCTCTAGATTTCTTTGATGAGGAATGATAAGATTTATTCATCAACCTCTTCCTTGAATCTCTTGCCTCTAAATCAGCTTTTCTCTTTTCTTTGCTGAGATCTTTGACTTTACAGACCTTCTCAATCAATACTACAAATTCTTTCAATTCAAGTATCCCAAGTAACATCTTTATATCTTCATTCAACCTGTCAATAAATCTTTTACACATGATCTCCTCAGAAAACACATGTTTCCAGGCATATTTCCTTAGCTATACGAATTCTCTTTCGTACTCAGTGACAGTCATCCGGCCGTGCTTCAATTCTAGAAACTTTTTATGTTTCTGATCGAGAAATCTCTAGCTTATGTATTTTTTTCGGAACTCAGTCTGAAAAAATTCCCAGGTAACTCATTCTTTAGGAACTACTGATGTCAACATTTTCCACCATTGATATGTATTATCTCTAATCAAGGATACTACGCATTTGATACATTCACCTGAAGTACAGGAAAATTTATCGAATACTCAGATAGTGTTCTCAAGCGAGAACTCAGCTCTCTCAGCATCATCATCAACTGTAGCCCAAAACTCTTCAGCCCTGTGTTTACGAATCTTATCAACAAGTGGCTTACTAAATTGAATCAGATCTATTACTGGTTGCACAATCAGGACTTGTTGAGAAACAAGTCAGGGTGGAGGTTGTTAAGCAGCCAGATTCGTTTGAACGAATTCCGTAAACCACTTACTCATCATTTGGAAGAAGGCTTGCTTAGCCTCTTCTCTTTGGCTGCTTGACATAGGCCTTGAATCGGTCGGTGCTGCCTCTTGAGCGGGAGCGGGTGCATTACTCTCTACATCGTCAGCTACGGCTCTTTTGGGATCCATTTACTATATAAAAAAACACATTTTAACTGTCAGGAATCATCACACTATCGCAGTTTATATATATGGCACGTATAGCCAGACTCTCACTCGCTACATTAGTTCTAGAATCGACTAAACCGTAGCTCTGATACCAATTAAATGTAACACCCTTTAACCCATATCAAACACCATAATAGGGTTACAAGGCATTACCAAATAACACATCCCACTCACATACATTTATACATTTATTATCAAAAACCATTCGTAAACATTCACATTGTCCCTTATAAGGTTCTATGAAACCTTAAAACATGCTTAAGAGTGGTTTAAGACTAAACCGATCACATATAAAAATTTCTAAATACTTAGAAAAATTTTATATTCATAGGTCACACGCCCGTGGAAGCAGGCCGTGTGCCTCACACGGCTACTGGACACGCCCGTGTCATAGATCGTGTGAAAATAGAGCATACATACTAACTTCCACCACACGGCTGGAGACACGCCCGTGTGCCTTGGCCGTGGGAAAACTAGAGAGGTTACTAACTTGGCTTACATGGCCAACCACACGTCCGTGTGTCTAGCCTGTGTACCCTTTGAAATGGCCACACACGCCCATATGCCAAGGCTGTGTGCCTGACATGGTTACCAGACACGCTCGTGTGTCTAAGCCATGCTCGAGATTGACTTAAATTTGTAGGGCTACCCCAAGGGACACACGACCGTGTAACATGACTATGTGTCCAACACAGTTGAGACACACGTCCGTGTCTCTGCCCGTATGGACAAAAATAGGCCATTTGTAAAGCCAATTTTCCACCCTAATCTCAAGTACACAAAGCAACCAAAATAACACCATTTCAATACATTTTTAGGCAATCCAAAACATGCCAATTCATACTCATGTCATGCCATCTATTATCAACCAATTCAACTACTCAAAATCCACATTCAAAACTTATCAAATTATTATACCAAAATTCATCACATTAACATCTATTCCATATCACAAAACACATCATTAAACTATATCAACAACTAATGCCAACATATCAAAATAAGCCAACATAGAAGGCATTATATACATCACAAATTTATCACTTGGCAACATATAAATCAATCCAAATTCAACTTCATAAACAATACCATTTACAAGCCACATCTCATGACTAAATTCACAACTCAAAACATACTTAAATGACACTAGCCTATACATGCCATATACCATATATACAAAGCTTCAAAAGTACCAATGAGTTGATTCAATAGTGTGCTGATAGTTCCCGATGATTTTCAATGTTCAAGCTATCTTTGATACTCTATAAAACAAATAAAAATATCATACAGTAAGCTTCATAGCTTAGTAAATTCGTTCCAAATATACAGAACAATTTATATAAACAAAACATCAATTAATAAACACTTAGTAATTCTTATATCATCATTCAATTCTAATCCACCACCATTTAACATGTATATACAAATTCATCAAGCTTCATACACATAGTATCAACTACCACATATGTATTGTACATACCTGAACCTTCCCGTATTTATTTATTTCATTCTCACCTCTTTGTTCAATACATTAATTCGTTCAGAAGTCTCTCAATGCTCTAAGAATTCGCACACTTAGTGCATCAGTGATTAGCTGAATCTATAACAATCTCCCACAATTAGTGCCACCACATTAAACCAAACCTATCTCGGTATCGCACACTTAGTGCCTCATATAACCGAAGCTATTCCAATTCGCACACTAAGTACCAAACATAGTAGATTTGTCGTCGTACACAGTTGTAGTCTCATATATACAATTTATGCATTATCAAAGTATTAAAAACATATTTTTAACAATGTTTATGACATACGAACTTACCTTGTACTCGGAATGGATGAATCAGGTCGATTACTCGATAACCTTCGATTTTCCACGATCTAAATCTGAGTTCTTTCTTTCTTGATCTATATATATTCAAAATTAACCCATTTATTCACCAATTCATTCAATTGAATCTATAAAAATATATTTGGGAATTTTTCCACTTTATGCCCTAAAGTTACATATTTTGACATTTTAGTCCTTATTACACAAAACACCAAATATACAAAATTCAACAAAACCATGCCTTAGGTGAATTTTCCTAAGGTCCCTAGCAACCCATGTATTTCATTTATTTCACATTTTAACCCCTCAATTTCTCATTTTCACAAATTAGTCCATAATTAGCAAATTCATCAAAAATCCCAATACAAAATATATTTTTCTATCATCAAGCTTTAATATTCCACCATTTAACATCACAAAGCTTACAAAATTAACAATATCATAACTCAAATTCATCATCAAATTCTGAAATTTAAGCATGGGCTTGATAAAACACAAAGCAACAATCTCAAAAACATAGAAACATATGAGCCCTAACTTTTCTTTCCTCAATTTCAACAATAATAGATGAACATAACATTAAATTAATGTTTTGTTTTAATTAATCAATATTATTTAACCATTTACCATATTAACCTTAATATTTTAATAAGAAAACCATATATGATAAACCCAAAACTGTCCACTCAAATAACCAAAGGTAAAATAACCACTTAAGGGCTTCATAATTAATTAATTATAGCAAAAAAAACACTTAAACAATTAGTATCCCATTTGTGCATTTTACGCGATTAAGTCTTTTTTTTTAAATTAAGCACACAAATGATAAAATTTTCACACATATTAATTTGCATACTGTAAACACGCAAAATAATATTAAAATAATTTCCCAATCTTGAATTTGTGGTTCCAAAACCACTATTTTGATTTAGTTAAAATCAAGCTGTTACAGTGGTACTTTGTGCAGGCCACTGGGTATCCGTTATTATTCCAATGTGTTCAACGGGAAATGACTAGGTGTAATTGAATATGACTATATGATGAATAAGTGTTGGTACGTGTGTGTAAACTTATGAGCAATGTGCTCGATATGTGATCAAACTTTGGTAAGATTGATATGGAGTAAGTGTTACAATGAAAGTTACTACAAAGGAAACATGAAATAGTGAAATTTAGTAATAAAATAGTTTTAGACAGCAGTAGTTGTGTGAATTTGAAAAATCACCAAAAATGATGGAAATAAAATTAAAGGTTGAATAAGATATGAAATTAAAGCTTATTGAGCATATTTTCAAATGAAGGAAACAATGTAAGTAAAGGAATTTCACATTATAAGATATTTAAATTTTTGTGAGATAGTGTTAGAATGATTTCGAAATCCCCTGTTCTGATTTGATAAAATCATTAAAAATTGTACAAAAATAATTATTGGTTATAATTTATATTCATAAAATCATTAATGAGTCTATTTTTGAAAGAAACAAACAGAAACATCATCTGAATCCCGTATGAGGAGATAATTAATTTTTAGTGAAGAGGGGTTGGAACTGTCAGACAGCAAAATAGGGTGACTTTAAAGAATAAACTGTACTTATTGGCTAAACCAAAAATTATGAAAATTTTATGTTAATAATATATGCGAGTGTAGTTTCTGGAAAAAATTAGAAGATCTTAATTTGGAGTTCCATAGCTCTAGATATAAATAATTTAGTGACTGTGACTTGAATAGACAACTTGTTTTGAACTTGAGTAAATAATGATCTATGTGTAGTTATGATTGTATTATTTTGAAAACATATTTTGAGGATTTATAGAAGCATGTTTATAATTTTTTTATATTACATACCTACTTACTAAGCTATATGCTTACTCCCCTCTTTTTTCCCTTGTTTTATAGTGTCACCAAGCTAGCTCGGGGTACAGAGATCGTCGGAGATCCATCCACACTATCATCATTCTTTTGGTATTTTGAAATTCATATTTTGAATTATGGCATGTATAGAGGACTAAAATGTCATAATTGATTTGGCCTAAAATGTTGGGTTTTAATATTTGATAACTCATTTTGTATAAGGCCGTCGATGTTGGCTAATATTAATTAAGTTATATGTTATGATGATGCATTTTGTGAGAGGCATGAGTTGGTTGAATTAGTGTGTAATGACTAAGTATGGAAAATGTGGCAAGTGAATGGTTGTGTGAAGGACACGGCCTTGGACACAAGCGTATGCCCCTATTTTCAAAAAAAAAAAATGTTTTTCAAAGATCTCGATTTAGTCCCGGACCGTTCCATAGTATATTTTGTGCCTCGTAGATCCATATCAGGAACTTAGAGAAGAAAATTGAAAAGTTTAATTTGGATGTAAAAATTATGTCTTGGTTTTGTACAATTGCATGTGTATGTTTCGGTAATGCCTCGTACCCTATTCTGGCATTGAACACGGGTACGGGGTGTTATAGTAACGCTTGTTTTAAGGATTATTTATGGTATAACTTGCACGTAACATTGATAACCAACAAGTATAATTGACTTAAAGCCTATACGAATACTAAAATAAAAGACATTTTGTTTAGAATAAACTTTTACTTTTTATATATGACATGAGATGGTGATGTGGCATCCCATATTCGGGCTTGGAAAATAGGCCGGGTATAGGGTGTTACAAAGTTTCTTTGTATTCTCCCCCATCTACAATTATTCTTAGATTGTTTTATAAAGAATTGCTACAAAAATTATTTATAGAAATTGATATTCTTTTTATGCCCCACTCAATTCTTTGTGGACTATTTCTGTTAGTGCAAAACTTAGATAATCATTAGGATTTATTGTATCCTTGAGGATCATTTTGTAGTAACTCTTTTGCACACCAAAATATAGGTTGGGGCTAATAGAACCTTAAAGAAATTGGCATTGATACACACCTTGAAGCCTTCGGTTAATTTCTCATAAGTTCATTTTATCCCCCACCTACTAACAATTTTAAGGTTTTATTTTTACAATTTATGAGAAATTATAGGTCTGTCTATTCACCATGCATTCACATGCCATTAGAAGCACAATACTATGAGGATGTTTATTGGTAAATGTGGTTGCATCAAAGTTATTGTTCTTGTCAAATTTTGACTTAAAAGAAATATTTATCATGAGAAATGATAGGTCAAATTTATTTTTTTACTCTTATTGCATGAATTAGATTTCAATTGTTATGTGTTTATTGAATTGTATTATGCAAAAGATACAAGTGTCTCACGTATCAATTACCTGAAAAAAAAAATCAAATGTTAGTTTATTGTATGAATGAAATTTTAAGATGCATGATTATGAATGGTATAAAATTATATCATATATATTATATATCATGCAAGAAAGAAAAAAGATGGATGGAATGCATGGATGAAATGGAAATACATGGTTGGAAAAGGTGATGACATTGTTGAAACATTAGTTGAGTAGGTTTCTATCCAATAGAAGCATTTTAACCATTCGAGAGAACCTACACAAGTCAAAAATTTGTGTTATTGAATCCAACAATTACTTTCAAAAGGTTGGGTTGAGATGAATTCTAGAAACCAAAAAGTGCAACTTGAAAATTGATGTTTTAGAAAGTCATTTAGGCACCTATTTGTGAATTATAAATAGACAATAAGTAAGGAGAATTGCAATTTAATTCATTCCATTCAAATTATGAGGGAAACTCTTTTGTACAAAAAATATTATTTCTTTTTCATGATATATAACTTGAGATATGAAATTATTTGTTTATTCAAATCATGATATTAATAACTAGCATATAGATGTTATAAGATATTATTTTAAGTGTATTCATTGCTAAAATCGAAACATTGTATATGATCATATAATATGAATTATCTTGGTTAATTTAAAATAACCATAGGCTAAATGGGATTTATATATATTGCACATGTTTTAGTCTATGTTATAAATGTTGGAGTAGAAGTAATTTTGACCCGAAATGAAATATGTCATATGCAATATATATGGTTAATTTTTTTAGTCAAGGTAGAATAGTGGAAAACATTAATTAATATAACAAAATCACTATTCAAGTATGAAATCTTCTAGTGGAAATGTGAATGTGATAATCATATATTTGAAAATCGAGATCATATTATGCTTGTTTATGATTGTGTACATGGTATTTTATATTATATATATTGCTTGGATATGATCTATACTCTGATGGTTCTATAATTTTGAGATATAGTGAAAATTTGTAATTCACTTTAGAAGCCATGACTGAAAGGTCTCATGAGTAGGGAAATAGCAATATTAATGCTATTTGATTCATTAAGGTGGTGGACATAGTTTTGACCAAATCATAAATTGACTAATAATGTCCATGATAAAAGGTGTAACTATGTTATGTTATAGTCAAATTGTTGGACAATTGATGGTCCTCTAATATGATTATGTACTAAAATATATGAAACACCCTTGGTTTGTTGAGAAATAATGTTCTTTGAGTATGCATACATGGTAAGTTTTAAATGTCATCTATTGACTATGGAAAGAAGTTATGAAAATAGAAAATATGATGTCTTGTTTCACCAAAGGATTTAAGGCCTCATTACAACAACTTACTTGGTGAAAAAGACACGATAATAACAATAAAATGATCATTGTGAATTGGTAATCATACAAATGGTATCCTTGATAGCATTCTTTTGTAAAAGAATGGATAATTGAACATGATGGAGGCATTGGTCTTGTAAACCTTCAAGACACAAATAAATATAAAGTTTCACTGTAACACCTAACTTTGGCGGGTCCTAAGTTCTGCTGGTAGGTTGAGAATAATCCGTGGGGCGCATCTATTCACCTAATTGTTATTTTTAGCGTATAGATTGGGAGCATAGCAAACAATTATAATATTATGTAAGAGATTGTTCTTAGAGAGTATTGAGTTATAAAGAAGAAGATATTGGTAAGAGTATTAAGAACTTTGTAAGATTGGGTCATTACCGAAGGTATTGTACGCCCAGTTTGTTTAGTTACAGTGCTAGTTATGTTTTAACATGGAAGTTAGGAATGAAATAAAGGGACGAACCAAGTATGTATAAAAATATTGGATTTTCATAATTATAAACTACTTATAAAGGTAGTTTTGAAAGTTTGTGACTCGTGTCAAGTTGGAAGTTGCGATTTTGGGTTGTTATGAGGAGATATTTTGTGTCCAGTGGTTGCTGTTGATTTCGTGAGGGGAGTCTGGATCTAGGGTTTCGCTCTACAATAAGTGAGAATCAGGTGAGTCTCTAAATTAAATCTTGTGTGTATTGTTCATACTTGAAAATCTATAGGAAATTGGTTGGAAGGTGATTCCATGATCTTGTAAGTTATAGCATGTTTTGTATGTGGCTGTATGAGTGATTATTAAAGGATACCTATGACAGTGTGAATGTTTGTTAAGAATGGTATGCATATATGGTATGAATCTGATGAGTTCTAGTAAGGCGATGTGAGGTATGGTTGCATCTAAATGTCAGGAATGTATATGTGCAATTCTTGGATGTATACTATGAGGAATGTTATATTAAGAGCGAGTTGTGATTCAAATGGTGAATGTGGATTATGTTAGTGCATATAGAGTATGTGTCTGTCTTTGCGGTATTGTCTAAAGGAGTTCATCAAGACTTTAAACATGAATCCTTAAAGTAAAATTCCATGGCCATGGCACCTTCTAAAAAGAACTAAAGGATGGTGATTACCCAATGGGATTCTCTGCGTGCCTTAGGATGATGATGGGCAAACCTCACGCAACGTGATTTTAGGCAAATCCATATCATGAACACATTAGGAAAAGGAAGCATTTTTTGCTAACTATGAAAAGAAAGCCTTTGTGGCTAACTGTGAAAGAAATTCCTTTGTGGCAAACCATGAAAGAAAATCCCTTTATGGTGGATTATGAGGGAATAACCTTTATGGTGTACTACAGATGACTACCCTTGTGGTGTGTCTTAACAAGGAACTCAGAGAAGAACTTTAAAGGATGACCTTAGTGGCAAGTTTCAAATTAAGTTAATTAACATATTCAACCTGGCTTTAAAACGTAATCAAAATACAATCATCAAGGAATTATCCATTGATTGTATGCTAAAGTATCACCTAAGGCTATAAATCGATTTGGGAACAATGAAGAAGAGATATAGAAATGTAAGGAATTAGTATGAAAACTATAATCAGAATAAGGATGTGAATTTGAACGTTTGAAAAAGGCATCTGACATCTACGCATAGGTTCATTCTTGAATTTTGATGAAGTAATGGCTTAGAGTTAAGTATGCTACAATAATAGTGTTTCGGTTATGTTGATCTTGGAAAGGAAATGGAAAAAGAAACTTATAATTATTTGGATGAAGGGCGTTTGTGATGTATCGAAGACACTAATGGAAAGAGAAATGATTTTTGAGTAAGGCATGATGTTTAGAGAGTATAAAGAATGGAATTTGAGGGAAGCAATTGCCAAAGTCAGGTTATTGGGCAAGAACAATAAGATCATCTCATTAAATCATCAACTGTATTGTGTAAATACCATATAGGTAATTGTTATAATCCTCACTAAGTTCTTATGAACTTATCCGTATGTGTTATATTATAGGTTTGAATGTGAGGTTGTTCCAGGAGGGACATGACCAAGACTATGCCAGAAGAGTAGCGTATCGAGCTATTATGCATACAAAACTAGATACTTGATATGTTCCTTAAAATCATATTTTGAGTATAATCGTAATAATTTAGGTTTTCAAATTAGGAACCTTTTTGCATTTTGAGTATAACCATAATAATTTAGGTTTTTAAATTAGAAACCTTTGTACCTTAATTACCGTGTGTTGCAAATGTACTTACTAACTAAACATATGTGTTTAGTTTGAAATTGCAATTAAATAAATTGTAATTTTTTGAAATTTGTATATATAGGTTAAGTTTTTGTTTTTTTATGTTTGTAATACCCGATATCTGGATCAGAAAAATCAGATCGGGTTAAAGGTGTTACATTCACCGTATGGTATAAATTATTAACATAGCTATGTCAGAAATTTGAAAATTTAGGAATGATGTATAAACTCATAATATTTGAGTCACCTACGATGGAAAATCGACTCAATGCTTTGTATAACTTCAAGTCTTGAGTTTAATAAGATAAAATACATCATGAACACGTGACAACTTGCACTATAAAATAATATATAATATATCACCCCAAGGTAAAAAGTGCCAGGTACTCATAATGATAAGGGGAAGGATGACTAATATACTCTTAATAGACTAATAACATAAATGTGTTAAAGTGTTATAATTATGGGAAAACTCTCGATAAGATCTACCTATGTAAGTAGAAGTGTAGCCAATTTTTTGAGCTCAAGGGTTTGACTCTAACAACACCCACGAAAAGATGTTACAGGAAAATGGCCATAATAGTGTCCTTGGATACTATACATTGATTGGTGTTGAAATCATTGCATGAGATGATTTCGGATAATCAAATGGAATACCTCGTTCAAAGCATAGTCTACCATGCAAATTCGATTAAATTTAACATGTTTTCACTAGGTTAAGGTACAATCATTTATGCAATTGATTCCAAGATTATCAAAATTTAGAATATTTTGAAAATGGGGGGAGATTGTTGAATCCTTTTCAAAATATTTAAAATTTTCCAATAGTTACAAATAAGAAGTTACAAGTGATCCAAAATTTAAGTCACTTGGTTATTAACTAAGAGTTTTCACTATTCCATGAGGATAAGTTATGTCTCTTGTTACTAAAAGTTTTTTTACTTAATTATTATCTAAAAATTATGATTATTCAAGTAATATGTAATGAATATTTTTGTTCATTCTTAATATATGTGACTATCCTAATAAACGTGTATTAAATAGTTATATCTCTATGAAAAGACACGAGAACTCCTATAATAGGAGCGAAATTTTATTTGTGTGGTACACTAAATAAAAACAAAAGTTCCTTTTGGTTCTTCTCTATTTTCTATTACTCTTTGATTGCTCTATAAATAATTATTGCAGAAATACTTTATAGAGATTGATATTCTTGCTCTGCTTCGCTCAATACTTAGTGGACATTTTTACGTTAGTGCAAAATGTAGACAATTATTAGGTTTCATTGTAAAAGCCTAATTTTTAGTGTTGTCGAAAATGGTGGTTTCAGAACCCGTTCTCTGATGATTAAGTTCGTAAATATTATTAATTAATATTTACGAGTTAATTATAGTGTTATATTGAATATTGGTTTGACGAATTTTTTAATTGCATAGTTAGTTAAGATATCCAGTGTTTCAACCCTAAAGTTAGTGGTGTTTGAACATAAGGCATCAAGACCTCGTTTTCATAAATTAACATCGTAAATATTTAATTAAATATTTATGGAGTTATTGTATAGGTGAATTGAATTTTGGATTGGTAATTTCACTGTATTAGTGACTAATTAAAGGTATAAGGACTAAAAAGTAAAATGATAAAAGTTATTTTTTGTAGATTTTAATTGCTAAAGGACTTATGTAGCAGTTAAACTAAGGTTTAAATTGACAAATATACCATTTTATAAGGATAGTGGATAAAAATAAAATCTAAGAAAAACATGGAAAGAAACATTTTTCTCACTTTCTTTTGCAACCTCGAAAACACCATTGTTGAAGTGAAGAGAATCGGTCCTAGGGCTTTAAGCTTTTAAGTCATTAATAGGTACACTTAATTTAGTTATTTTCTTGTAATTTTTCTATTTGTGGAATATCGTGAGCTTGAATTAGCTAAATCGTGTGTCAATTTTTAAAATTGTTAAAGTTTATAGATGATGTCATTGATTAATGCTTGAAGTTGTAATGTTAAATTGTTAGTTTGTAAGTTTAAAAGTGAAAAATGACTAATTTGTAAATTGAAATTGATAGTTTTGAGCTTAGGGACTAAAGAGTAAAAATTTAAAAATTAATATGAATTTTATGTAGAAAGTAAAGGGTTATAGGAATTATGACATTGAAACTGGATTGAAAATCGAAGCTTAAATGTGAAAGATATAGCTATTTTGGTTTTATGTACTAAGTTGAATGAAATGAAAATCTTTAAGGAACCTCTAAAAAATGAAATTGAATTGATATATGTTTATAGTAGGTTGTTAAAAGATGTTTAAAATTGATAAATTGAAATGAATTATTATAGGTTAGGATCTGAATCAATCGGAAGATAATTGAGAAAAAGGAGAAATTGCATATTAGTCCCTAACACTTTGATTTCTTGTTGTTTTTCTAGGTAAGTTCATATAGTACTTATTTTATTAATTCATAATATGTTTGTGTTATATTGTTTAATTTTCTAGTTGGATTGTCGTGATTGTAATGTTTTTGGCATCAAATGGACTCAATTGTAAAATATGAAGTAAAAGTTAAATTTGAATAAATATATGCTATTGAATAGATGTGAACAGCTATATTATTGAATAATATGCATGTGATGATGTTACAAAGTTTAAAATGTATATGGATTGTTATTCGATATATGAAAAATGTGTATATGACTACAAGGTTGAAATGATACAAAAACTATAATGGTGCCTGTATGAACTTAGTAAACAATTAAAATATGAATGGTATGCCATTAAGGTTCAAAAAGAAATTGAAAGTTTTTCAGGGACTTCTTTACCGATGGTTGAGATCCAGCATGTGTTGCGGATTCTCAACAGCTTGAGTGAGCAACCTTGAATAAAGTTTGCAAAAGTAAACTTGATCTACAGCTTGTGTGAGTAGCCCAAATATCAAAACTTGTGTGAGAAATTTCAAATATCATAGCTCGTGTGAGAAAATTCAAATATCACAGCTCGTGTAAGCAAATTCAAAAATTACAGCTTGTGTGAGAAAATTAGTCTCGTGTATCCGATTTCATTTTACTTTAGTTTTCTAGGCGAAAACAAAAATGGAAATGGTACTAAATGAAATCGATATGTTTAAAATGAATATATATATATATGAATGAATATATATTTCAATTTGAATATGATTTGTTTAGTATATTTTATATGATGGATTGTCATTTCACTATATGAATGTGTTTTAAGCTTGTGACTCATAATCGAACTAACCTATTAGATGTATTAGTGGAAGTAAATGAATGTGCAAGATGCCAAAGGATTGCTATGTTTGTACCATTGTATTTCAAATTCTAAATTAGTGCAATGTCAAGGTAAGTTAAGTAAATTTCATTTGAAATTACTAAGTATTTGAAATGCTTACCCCATGTTGTTCCTTTCTTTGTAGATTTTTGGTGTGCAGAACACTTCAATTAGGTCTACTCGAAGATCACACTATCCCATTATTGACACGGTAGTCTCTTATTCGTTTTAGTTATGGTTATTTGGAAAGTATTTAGGATGTTAATGTGTTTGTGTACTTCGATGTTTGAATGGGTCTAAATTTTGGAAAGTGAATGGAATGATGTGATGCAATTGTCCATCTATGTTGATTTGGAGATAATCTTTAGAAATGGAATAAGTATTTCTTAAAACCTTTCATGATGCAAATGCTTGGTGAAGAATGGTCTTAAGTGGTTTAAAGATATGGTAATTGTGTTTGAGTAGTTAAGCTTAAATGTTATTCTCATGGTTAAATGGTGGAGAAAATTGGTGCCCATTTGAGGCACATTAGTTTGGTTAATAACTGAAATGTATAAATGGATGTTTTGAAGTGATTTTTGTATAGGTTATAGGTGTGTCTAAGGCACCAATTGTATGCAAATTGAGTTTGGGCATGAAATGGGCATAAAATGGATTTTTTTAACATTTTGGTAGAAATGTATCGATACCCTAGAAAAAGTATCAATACTTAGTAGTTTAAAACGATTTTTTTAAGAAACAAAATGTCAATTTGATATTGATACTAAGGTAAGGTACCGGTAGCTATAAGAAAGTATCGGTACATTGAACCAAGTATCGATACCTTTTGATTTCATCTCAATCTTTTGAAACATCAAAGATAAAATTGGTATAGGTACCTAGCCTAGGTATCGATACCTATATTCATAATTTGAAAAGTTTGTAGTTTGGTCCTTTTTCATGCTCAGAACAACTCAAGAGCTTTCGTAAGCTCGATTGAGTCCTGGTTTTTAATTGCAGGTCATATTATGCATGTAATTATGTTATGAATTGATGATGGAATGAATTAATTGCTATGAATTGTATGTGGTTTGATTCGATAACTGTGGTAGCATTTCGTAGTTCGGGTCCGGCGATTGCACCAGGCAAAGGGTGTTATATTCGTTGTATGCTTGAGGTTCTTTTTCCAGTAAATTTTTTGCACACCAAAATATAGGTGGGAGTGAATGGAACCTTAAAGAGAGTGGTATTGATACATGTCTTAAACCCTTCGTGTAATTTCTCATAAGTTCATTTTATCCCCACTCACCAACAGTTTTAACTCCTAAGTTAATACCAAACCACACTACTATTGAGTATGAACAAGTAAGAAAAAGATGATCTGTAAATTCATTTTCCTCACCGCAAAAGGCATAAGTTCAATCCAACTAATAAATTCTTCTTCTTATTTATTCTTAGACATGTAGACCCTTGATTGTGATCTTCCATAAAAAAGAGTGAAGCTTTTTAAGGAATTTTGAGTTACCAAAGTTTTCTCCAAAAGGTAGTTGATCTCATTGCTAATCAACTAGAACTTGATGATTCATGAGTGAACAATAGATAACTTGACTTGATAGTGTAAGAACCACAAGGGCAATGTTTCTGCAACATATAATCTTCTATGTCCATGAGTGGCATCCCTTTTTAGTTACTTTATATAACAAGTTTTCTAAGACTATACCACTTAATATGGAAAAATTCCAACTATGCCCATCTTATGGGAAAAGGCCTTTTAGACATGGAGCCAAAGTTAGTAGTAAATCTTTATAAACAATGTTGCCATCAACCAAGAAAAGATTTTTTTTTCCATCACTAAGTTGCTAATCTAAGCCTTTTAACAAGAGATCTCTTCCTTGTAAGATACTTTTCCATACCCAATTGTCAGAAGGTTTTTGTTTAGTTTTAATGAAGGATTCACTCTTGCAATATAAAGGTACAATTGTGCTCTTCAAGAGAGGGCTTTCACATTTTATGATTCTCTAAGCCTATTTTGCAAGCAACACTTGATTGAAATGTCTACAAGTTTTGATCCCTAAACCTCCTTTTGGAAATGGTTGTCATATTTGGTTTCCATTGATAAAATGCATTATCTTGTTTGAATGAAATTGATTCCACCGTAATTTTCTTATCTGCTTGTCAACATTCGAGCAAAACTTTTAAAAACCATTGAAAGACAAACGGTAAAGGGGATGCTTGTCAAGGTGGATTTCATAATTGTTACCTTGTCTATTGGAAAAGTAGTATGAATCTCCATCCTTGCATTTTTACTAATTTTTTGCTAATATTTTGAAGGAAGAGATTCTTTTTTTTTAGAGGTGAAGATTGAAACCAAGATATTTGCCAGCTTCTTTGCTCACTTTTAGCCCTAAGAGATTTTTGAAGAGCCTCATAAAATAAAGATCACAATTAGGATCTATAGTTGGTTCAAATTTATGAAAATTGATGTTTTGATTAGAGTAGCTACAACAAAATTGTAATATCATTATGGGAGAAATGAAACATTGAAATGTTTGTAAAAAAACCTGCAATTGTTTTTTATTCCCAAGACGTTTTTGACAGTGTTGCGTTCAACAAGGTTAGCTTTAAAAAATTGTAATTATCACTTGCAAACAATAAGTGGGATAGAGCAATACCATTTTTGCTAAAACTGATTCCATGAATGAGATTTTCATTATGGCATAAAATGAAAAGATAGAGTGATAAGGGATCCCTTTGTTTAGTCCTTTTTGAGCTACGAAAGGCTTTTCAGCATTTCTATTAATGAGAAATTGAAAGTGCAAATGATAATTATTTCAATTCGCTATCTTGGAAATCCCAATATCATCTGTGTTGTTTACTTTTATATTTACAATTGACTCATATACTTCTAATTGGAGTCAATAATTATTAATTTATACATCATTGTTAGAATTTTAAGTAATATCTAATATAAAATTAGAACAGTAAATTAGGATCTATCATGTCAAATCATCAAGAATAAATCAAGAACAAAACTTGATGCAGAAACGTACCTGAATCCATGAATTCCTTGAAGTTTTACCGGATCTTGGGGATTTGATCTTCCAAATTAGTACACAAGAAATTCAGAGAATATTCGCTCTCTCTTTCCTGATGATGGGATATTAGAAAAGATATCTTGTGTATAATTTGGGGACCATAACCCTAATATTTATAACCTTGGCATATTAGTTCTCATCAATTTCTAATTAGCCTATCATTAATTAGAATTTGATTAGAACTCAATTACTAGAGTATCTACACATATTTGACGCATACTTAATTAAAGCCCAATAAAATTCTAACCAAATTAGATCACTTTTAATTTGGGCTAAACTATCATGATTGTAAATAATAACATGTAATTATACTTATTATATATGTGATGTCCATATTTTCCAACAATCTCCCACTTGGACCACATATATATATACTAATTACTTTATAATTACATGTCATTACATAACCTTATGAGCTTAAAATTTTACTATCATTTCCAAAAGGTCTTCTAAACAATCTCGTCCATTAATTATGTTAACATAGAACCAAGGCGACTTTCGTTAAATATATCGTAACTAAATCCATCCATGATCACATATATTAACACAACCAAATAACATAGATCAGGTATGGATGTGTAGCATGGAAATTACGTGCAATATGATCTAAACATGTCTATTTCCAAATGATCATCTTTAAACTTAAGTGAGGTCAATTTCAAAACAATAAATAGAGTAAATAAACAGAATACTTCATTTCTAATCAGAAAATAAAAAATTCATAAATGTCTGAAAACAAATAAAATATAAACTCCCACTAGATCATGATATCCTCAAACAATGTAATACCCATGTGAGTAGTGTGCTCATGAAAGACTTTGGGTGGAAAACCTTTTGTGAGCTAATCTGCTATCATGGAGTTTGTCCCAATGTGCTCTGTAACGCCCCAAGAAAATCTTTGATATTTATTTTTGTTTGTTATGTTACACAAATGCATGTCTACTTCAGTGGCTAGGTGTACTGGGAAGAGTTTGAGAAGTCTAGGGTTCAAGCCTTAGCTTGTGCAAAAGTTTTGTTTTAAATGAATAAACCCATGTTTCTAGTCAGTAGGTTTATAAATAAATATGGGTATAACATGACAAAATAGGCCTACTGGTCTGGTGGTTAAGTAGTGTGGCAAACTGCTGGGGGACTTGAGTTCGAGTCCTGGTGGGAGAAGTGGAGTGTTTTATTTTGTTGCTAGTGTCGTGTGGATGTTTTAGTCAAACCGAACTACTGAAGAGTTGCGGTGGAATTTGAATTTGGTGGTTGAGGGAGAAGTGGACAGTTTTGAGGGATTTTGGGAGGAAATTGTGGGAGTTTAAGGATAATGGGAGAGTTGGTGCCGAACTTGAACTGTTGTTTCTCAAGTTTTCAGTTTTGGATGGTACTTTCTCCCTATTTCTATTTCTGTCAACTTTTTACACTTCTTGGAGGCCGAATGTTGCTGAGAGTTCATACGAGTATTTTTCTTTTTCTTCTATTCTAACTTTGTTCTTCCCATTGCTTCTTTGGCCAAACACTATTTCCCTCACTCTTACAATTCTTTCGGTTTTGGAAATTTTCTCTCATTTCTTCTTGTTTGCTTTCCTACTAATTTTTGTACCCTTTATTTCCTAGCTGCCAACTTCCTTTCTTGTAGCCGAAACTTGCCTCTTCTCTTTTTGTTCTTGGACCAATCGATTTTTGGTGAATAATGGTTGTTTTCTTACTCTCTCTCTCTCTCTCTCTGCTGTAGTAGTTACTTCACCAAACATCTCTATTTTGCTACCGATTTTGCTACCTATAATCATTATTGATGGTTTCTTTCATTCTTAGGGATTAAGTTGCCGATTATTGCTAGGGGTGCGATTGTTCTATCTTTTGTCTCTGTCGTATCGTTGTGCTTTTGGCCTTCGTTTTGGGTGTAGGCCAATAGTTTCTTTCCCCTATACTTGGATTTGCACTTTTAGTAAGTGTAATACTCGTTTAGTTCAAACTGTTTGTGTGAATAATGGTTAATAGATTCGGTTGTAATGCAGGTAATCACTAAGGAGCTAGTAATCAGTATTTTACAATGGTTTGTGTGTGCGAATCCTCAGTCGTTCTATCAAGGCAAGTGACAATCGACTTTTGGACAAGTGTTATAAGATGGGTCATTTTAATTCTATTGTTAAGTGATTAATGGTGTGTTATGATTAACCATAGGTTTGGAGTGCTCAAGAACATTGTACACATTTTTTTGTAATCAGGTGTGTGTAAACACAACCTCACAAACTGAAATCGGTAAAAAGCCAGAAATGTGAATCTTCGACACCACACAGGTGTGCGACTGCCAGCGTGGTAGGCCGTGTGTTCAAACTTGAGCGTGCGATCGACGAGGCAGCCCATGTGTTATTCATGAGTCGGGACGAATAGGGCCAAGTGGACCCTACGGACGTGTGGGATTATTGTGCTAGGCCGTGTGATTCACATGGCTAAGGCCATTTTTGGGCCTTGTAGGCCACATGGGCGTGTGGGGGCCCAAAGTGTCAAATGACATGGGCTTATGGGCCCATTTTCACTGTTGAACTGTTAAGGCTGCACGGCTCGCCCAAGACGACTGTGAACCTACTGTAAGGTTGGTAAGGATACTTAGACCTCTGATTGACTGAAATGACTATTATACCCTTATATGATAAAAAGATTTGTATGACTGTATATAAGGCATGCTACTAAAACTGTTCTAAACGCATGTATAGCACTATAATTTAGCATGACATGTTGTATATTGCACCGCATTGGATTTGGGGTTATATTATGCGGAGGAAGTGCACTGATAGGCCTCGAGCCTATTTTACTAGCAATTCAACTGCTTACTACTGTATGGTGCCACATTCAGCATTAGTTGGAGTGAAGGGTTGGGTGGGTTGATTATATCCCCACATGGAGTGTAGGGTTGGACGGAGATGGTGTATAGAGGCTGGTTGGGCAGGAATCTTGTGATTACATATGTGTGACTGTTACTATACTGAGATGGGCTAAGGCTCAAACTGGACTGACACTGTTACTGAAAAAGGGCTTATGCCAAACTGTGATTATCTGTATGCTATCTGTTTTTGTGCATGGGAATTACACACTAAGTTTTCGTAAACTCACCCCTTTTGTTTTACTACGCAGGTAATCCCCAAACATAGGTGGATCGGTGCATTGGAGGACTCAAAGGTGGCCATTCAACCATATATATTTTCGTATTTGATTTTGATTATAAGTATTATTTTTATTTGGGGTATTTTTACTGTAATAAGGCATTTATGAATTTTTACTTTAAATTGGGATTTGTTTATCGTTGCTTATAATTCGTAATCACTAGTGGTAGAGAAACATGGGGTTTCAAATGTTACAAATGTTTTCTTTTAAAACATTCACCGCTACGTAAATCAATTTAAAAGCTCCCGTCAACTATAACCACTTGTAAATAAATGGCTAATGTTTTGAAAACAAATAATTTGACTTAGAGATAATATAAGATAACAAAAATGGCTTATCAACGACTTAGTTTTCGAAAGCACTTTCATGTGACATCACCAAATTTGGCCATAACGTCTTGGCCAAATTTGGGGTGTTACATTTAGTGGTATCAGAGCACGGTTGCAAAATTTGATTGTGGATTTGGGTTTTAAAACTTGAATTTTTACTTCCAAATGATTTGAAATGTTTTGAAAAGTTTTCCTGAATGCATAGTACACCGAGTCTCCAGCGCCGATGCTGTAAGTTTTTTGTAACTATTATGCATTTTTAATTAAAGTGCTATAGATAGTAAATACTGAGCCTATTATAGCTAGCATACTGTACTGAAAATACTTTAGTAGTGTACACTGAGATGATAGTAAAACTATAGTCAGATTACGATATACGAAAATGAACTTTGAATTACTGATACTGTTTTCTATAAAATATTTGTTAATAAACATTGGAACTGTAAAGTGATGCATAAAATTGTTAATACAGATAAAACGTAATACAATAATAAGCACTAGAGGTACTCGCGGACGGGGTACAAGAGGCCACGGAGGAGGCTGTGGAGGTGCTCGAGCTGGGTCTTCATGATCTGGCCACATGCCTAATTTGGAAACTAGGGAGACACCAGCTTACCTTGTGACAGCCCTAATGTGACCCTAGTCGGGAAGTGGTTTCGGGACCATAAAACCAAGTCATAAAAATAATTAACCGTCATATTTGATGCTTATTATATGTATATATGCATGTGTGAAAATTTCATATTTGAATTTTGTTAATTGTAAGTGAATTTTAGTAAATAGGACTTATGTGAGAAAATTTAGAAATGTGCTAGGCAAATGTAAAGTGGCCTATTAATGCATGTTATAAAAATGATGGGTTTGCATGTCAAATTACCCAAAATTTGAGCTAGTGGCCGGCCATGCTATGGGTCATAACATATTATAAACATGTTGTGTTAATGTTTTATGTTAGAAATAATAAAATAAAAGGGTTAGTAATAAAATAAGGAGATGAAGGGTGATGAAAACAAAGAAAAGAAAAAAAGTGTTCGTCCTTTAACATCTTTGGCCGAAAATTCTAAGGAGAAAGGAAGAAGAAAGGAGTTCTCTTGCTTCATGTTCGGCTTGGATGAGGATTAGGAAGAGGTAAGTACCTTGAAATTCTTGGAAAATTATGTATAAAGAAAGTGGTTAGTTCAAGTTCTATTCATTCCATAGATTAAATTTTGATTGATTGGAGGTTTGATATTCAGCCAAGTAGTTTGAAGCTCTTAGTACATATATTTTTTCTTCCTTCTTGAAGGTTGAAATTGGGTTGTTCTTAAGGGGTGCCGAATGTGGTCATTGAAGGGCCTTGAGGAACAATATGTGTGGCTTGGGTTATAACATTCGGCCATGGTAGTAAATGGAAGAGATAAATGGTAGTTAGGTGAAGTAGAGTCTAGCAAATGAGCACATATGTGTATTAGTTACTAAATAGAGAAAAATCGGCTAACAAGTGTGTACTAAGGCCGAGTATGATTTTGGATATTATTGAGCAATGTATGTGTTTTAAATTGATGGAATGGAGAGGATGTTTTAATTGTGTTATGAACAATTATATGTTAAATGAAGGTTTGCTAAGCTAGCTATTAAGGTGAAGTGCAAATGTTAGTATTTGATTGCTAGTGTATATATGTGTACTAGCCGAGTTTTGAATTTGAATAATGGTTTGAGCACCATGTGTTGTATTGAGATTGTTTGAGTGAATTCATAGATATTTATATGATGAATTCGATTGTAGATATACATGCTTAAATAAGATGCACACATGAATGAATAGATAGATTGGTGTTGCATGTATTCGGTTATAGGCAAGCATAATTATGATTCTATCTTGACTTAGATAATCGGCTAAAGGAGAATATTAGCCAATATGTTAAATTTGGTTCATGATTTCATAAATATGACTCTAATGTCTAATATATATATATGGACTAAGTACCTTGAATTTCTCTTGATGTTCAAGATGATTAAATCAATTTATTTGTTAAATTAAGCTTAAGAGCAAAGGGGAACTAAATCCGATAAAGGGAAGGAAAAAGTAATTGAATAGCCGTTGAAGTCGTTCGACAACATCCAAGGTAAGTTTTTGAGTAATGGAACTTAGTTTATGATTTGATTAAGTCATGACATATAGCATAACAAATAAACGGAGATATAATGATTCTACTTGAATTATATATTGAGGTGATTAGTTTATACTTATGACGGGTAGCCGAATGTGTATGGAGATCATGTTATAAGCAAATCAAAATCATGCTCTTTGTATGTAGCTATTGAGCCGAAAATGATAATGCTTGATAAGTGACTTGTGTTTGAATTCTAGTTATGAAAATGAAATATAGATGTGTCATGATTTATTGATATATGCATGAATATTCGGATGATAACCGGGCTAAGTCCCGAAGGCATTTGTGCTAGTGACTAATTCTGGGCTAAGCCCCAAAGGCATTTGTGCGAGTTACTATATCCGGGCTAAGTCCCGAAGGCATTTGAGCGAGTAGCTATATCCGGCTAAATCCCGAAGGTACTTGGTTTGGGAATGAGCAATCTTGCTGTAATAATTTCAATTAATACGCTCGTAAAACCCCAACGATGAGGTATGTTTTGTATATGCATTGGAATAATTGATTCCTTTTAAATAGTATTCGCTCAATCGATTAACAAGCTTCCGGCCTTTAGTCAAGTTGGTTCCTTATGTATGAATAGAAGGGTTGGAAATGTGAAGTAGGTATGATTGTGAGAATATGTGTATATGAAATTATTCGTTTAGTCATATGAGTGCTATACTTCAGTTGTGCATGATTTCATTACTCAAAACTTACTAAGCATTAAATGCTTATTTCGTTTCTTTGATTCTTTGTTTTATAGATTTTGGTTCGTCAGCTATCGGATTCGGGAGTGTCAAAGTCGAACTCATCCACACTATCAAAGCCCTTTTGGTACTCTTTTAGTTGAACTCTGAAAATGGCATGTATAGGACTACCCTTTTGTTATTGGTCATGTACCTTTCGGTAATGTATATATTTGGATAGCCATGCGAAAATGGCTTATATATATTTTGAGCATAGCGTTATAATCATTTTGTATGTTGTTCATGGAGTGTTATGGAAATGTTAGTAACGATTAGCCATTGGACTGGTTAATCACGATCATTTTGGTGCAATGTATGACAAAATTTTAGTTGATCCATGGAAAACCATGAAATAGGTAAAGTTTGCCTTAAAAATAGATGCTGACAGCAACAGTGATGTAGATTTAAAAAATCACTAAAAATAGTAGGAATGGAATTAAATAGTGAATAAATTATGTAATCGAACCTTGATGAATCTATTTTCATATGAAAGTAACAAAAAGATCATATGAGCCGTATTTTATGAGATGTTTAAGTTTTCGTGAAATAGGGCCCGAGCGATTTCTGGATCCCCTATTCCGACTTTGGAAATTCACTATAAATTAACCAGAGATAATTAGAAGTCATGCCCTATATGTACAGATTCCATTTCGAGTCTAGTTTCTTTAGAGAAAAACTACATAAGAATTCAAGCCCTGTACAGGGATATATCTAAGTCGTAATGAATGAAGGTTAGAGTAGTCAAACCCTGAAACAGGGGAGAATTTAACTAATAAACTGTACTAATTGGCTTGACCAAAAATTCTAGAAAAACATTTGTAGATGGATATATGAGTCTAGTTTCAGGAAAAATTTATGGAACTGGTTTTCGAGTTTTGGAACTCGAGATATGATTTTTAAGGTGACAGTGACACAGTTAGCCAGCTTGTCTGGAAATTTTAAAATGGACTGTGCAAATAAATGAATTAAGTCTGTTAGCACCTCGTGTTGGACTCCGGAAACGGTCTCGGGTACGGGGTGTTACATACCTGTGACTGAGACTAGGTCTCATAATCTTGCGACTGGGGACAACGCGCTATCCCAATCTATTTTATGGATTCTAGAGAGGGTCACCAGGCCCAATACTGGTGCTGTAGGCCGAGGGTCAGTTACGAAACGACTCCGATCTAATGGAGTTGAGATTTTTAGGGGTATTGTTGGAGTTTCCCCTAATGTGGCTGAGTATTGGATTGAGGCCACAGAGAGGATCATGGATGATTTCGACTGCACCCCCGAGTAGAAACTAAAGGGTGCAGTGTCATTGCTAAGAGATGAGGCTTACCAGTGATGGCTTACGGTTAAAGAGGGCACTTAGCCTGATCGACTGTCCTGGGAGTTCTTTAAGACTACTTTTCAGGGAAAGTATGTGGGTGCTAGTTATGTGGATGCCTGGAGGAGAGAGTTTCTGAATTTGACTCAAGGGGATAGATCAGTGGTTGAATATGAGGCTGAATTTTTGCGACTAAGCCGCTATACACGAGGGATGGTGGCGACTGAGTACGAGCGATGTGTTCATTTTGAAGATGGCCTCAGGGATAGTTTGCAGGTTCTGAAAGCTCCACAGTGGGAGCGAGATTTTGCTGCTTTGGTTGATAAGGTTAAGATCGCTGAAGAGGTGAAGCGCGCTAAGTGTCAGAATTGTGAGAAGGAGAGAGGTACGAACATGAGGGATTCGGAGCCCTCGAGTTCCTTTTTGAGGCTTAAGAAAAAGGCCAGAGTTGATGGGCCGATCAGAGTTGGGGCCCTTGCTGCTGCTACTGGACCATAGCCTTGTGCTGATTGTGGGAGACGCCATCAGGATGAGTGCTGGAAAAGGACTGGGGCATGTTTGAGGTGTGGATCATTGAAGCACTATATCAGAGAGTTTCCATGAAGGCCCTATCAAATGCAAGCTCCAGGTTTAGGTATTGCATAGCGGCCAAGGGGCGTTTAGTAGCCACTGAGAGGTCATGCTCAGGCCAGATGTGGTAATGGTTTGGGCCATGGTTAAAGAGCACCGGGCAGAGGTGCTGGGCATACCGAAGCGAGGCAGCCAACCTTAGTTTATACTGCACGTCACCGAGAGGATAGAGATGCTCCAGATGTTATCATGGGTACGTACTTTATCTATGATGTACCTTATGTTGCTCTGATAGATATAGGATCTACTCACTCCTATATAGCTTGTATTGTGTCTGAAACTTTGGGAGCACTACAAGTGAGGTTATTGTACTGAGTCCATTGAGCAGTCAGTGAGGGTAAATAAACTGTTTAGAGATGTTTCTTTGGAGAGTTTAATTTAATACTGGGAATGGACTGGCTGGTTAAACATCCAGTGAACTTAGATTATGGTACTAAATAGATGGTACTAAGAACTATAGAGGACGATGAGGTAGTTGTCATTGGGGAACGTCGAAACTACTTGTAGAATGTGATTTCTGTGTTAAGGGCCAAAAAGTTGGTTCGTAAGGGATGTGAGACGTATCTGGCCTACATTAGTGCTTCAGATTCTGGGGTTTCTTCTGTTGGAGATATTAGAATGGTTAAAGATTTTCCTAACGTCTTTCTTGAGGAGCCACTTGGTTTACCTCCAAACCATGAAGTTGACTTTAGGATTGAGCTCTTGCCTGGTACAGCTTTGGTATCCATCGGCCCTTATAGAATAGCACCGAAAGAGCTTGTGGAGTTTAAGGCTCAGATTCAAGAGTTGTTAGATCGTGGGTTTATCCGCCCTAGTGTGTCTCCATGGGGAGCACTAGTTTTGTTTGTCAAAAAGAAGGATGGATCCATGCGTATGTGCATCAATTACAAGCAACTGAATAAATTGACCATTAAGAAAAAGTACCCCCTACATAGGATAGATAATCTATTCGACCAATTCGAGCAGCTTCAATTTTTTCTAAGATTGATCTTCGATCTGGGTACCATCAACTAAGGGTCAAAGAGACTGATGTATACAAGACAGCGTGTAGGACTCATTATGGTCATTATAAGTTTCTAGTGATGCCATTTGGACTGACGAATGCACCAGCGACTTTTATGGATCTGATGAACTGAGTGTTCCAACCCTATCTGGATCAGTTTGTAGTGGTTTTTATTGAAAACATTCTGGTGTATTCGAGAACTAAGGATGAACATGATGAACATCTCTAAGTAGTTCTGTAGATTTTGAGGGAGAAATAGCTGTACGCCAAATTTAGTAAATGTGAGTTATGGTTACGAGAGGTTACATTTTTGGGCCATGTGGTATCTACTAAAGGGATTAGGGTTGATCCTCTAAAGATTGAGGCTGTTCTGGATTGAAAGCTGCCTAAGACTGTATCTGAGATCTGCAGCTTTCAGGGACTGACAGGGTATTATCGATGATTTGTAGAGGGGTTTTCAGTAATTACAGCACCTTTGACTAAGTTGTTACGTAAGGGTGTGCCGTTTAACTGGACTGATATGCAGTAGGAGAGCTTCGAGAAGCTCAAGAAGGTTCTGACTGAGGCCCATGTCTTGATACAACCAGAGTCAGGGAAAGAGTTCACTATCTACAGTGATGCATCACATGTTGGTTTGGGATGTGTGTTGATGCAAGAAGGTAAGGTAGTAGCATATGCATCTTATCAGCTAAAGATTCATGAAGCAAATTATCTGATGCATGACTTGGAGTTGGCTACGGTGGTATTCGCACTGAAAATTTAGAGGCATTATCTGTACGATGAGAAGTGTATCATCTACACTGATCATAAGAGCCTCAAATATCTCCTCACCCAGAGGGAGCTAAATCTTAGGCAGCGTAGCTGGATTGAGTTGCTTAAAGGTTATGACTGTACGATCGAATACCATCTTGATAAGGCTAATGTGGTGGCGGATGCACTGAGTCGTAGAGCTATGACTGATCTGAGGGCGATGTTTGCTCGCCTCAGTTTATTTGATGATGGTAGTTTGTTGGCCGAGCTTCAAGTTAAATCGAAGTAGATGTACTAGATTAAGGGTAAACAGATGGAAGACGAGTCGTTGGGTCTTCGTTTCTGTCAGGTTGAGAGTGGGGATACTGTGGATTTTGGACTGAATAGCGAAGGAGTGCTCTGTTTCCGTGGGAGAATCTATGTACTGAAGGATACTAATTTGAGGCAGTTTATACTGTGTGCAGCGCATAGTAGCCCTTATGCTATACATCCTGGTCGAAATAAGATGTACCGAGACCTTCGTGTGTTATATTGGTGGTTGGGTCTTAAGCGTGAAGTTACCAACTTCATGGGTAAATGTCTAACTTGACAGCAGGTTAAGGCTGAACATCAGTTACCTTCGGGGTTGCTTTAGCCAGTTAAGATTCCACTTTGGAAGTGGGAGAGAGTGACTATGGACTTCGTTAGTGGGTTGCTCATAACGCCTATGAAGAAGGACTCAGTATGGGTTATCGTGGATCGATTGACCCAGTCCGCCTATTTTATACCAGTTCGTACTAATTACACTTTGCAAAAGCTGGCTAAACTGTATGTGTCTGAGATAGTGAGACTGCATGGGGTACCAGTTTCGATAATATCTGATAGGGATCCTTGCTTCACGTCTCGGTTCTAGAAGAAGTTACATAAAGCTCTAGGTACAAGATTGGATTTTAGTATTGCATTCCATCCTCAGGCAGATGGTCAGTCAAAGAGGGTGATTCAGATAATGGAGGACATGTTAAGGAGTTGTGTGATTGATTTTCGAGGTAGTTAGGGGGATTACTTGCCGCTAGCAGAGTTTGCTTATAACAATAGCTATCAGTCTAGCATACAGATGGCACTTTACGAGGTATTATATGGTCGTAGGCGTAACACCCCGAACCCGAGACCGACACCGGAGTCGGACACGAGATGTTAACAAACTTTGAAAAATTTTTCCAGACACTACCCAGTCTGAGTACTAGTCGCTTCAAAAATCATATCTTGAGTTTCACAACTCGAAAATCAGTTTTGTGATTTTTTGCTGAAACTAGACTCATGTCCCCACCTATGTATTTTTTCTAGAATTTTTGGTCGGGACAATTAGTACAGTTTATTAGTCAAAGTCTCCCATGTTACAGGGGTCGACTACACTGACCTTTTCCCATTACGACTTGGATATCTCTATGCACAGAGCTTCAATACTGATTCCGTTTGTTTCTATGGAAACTAGACTCAGAGAGGAATCCATACATATATGGTATGACCCCTAATTATCTCTGGTCAATTTATAGTGAATTTCCAAAGTCGGAACAGGGAATCCAGAAACTGTTCTGGCCCTGTTCCACAAGAACCCGAATATCTCTTACTATACTGTTCATATGATTGTTTCGTTACTTTCATATGAAAGTAGATTCATCAAGGTTCGATTACATAATTTATTCACTATTTAATTCCACTCCTACGAATTCTTGTGATTTTTCCAATCCACACCACTGCTGCTGTCA
This sequence comes from Gossypium hirsutum, assembly GCF_007990345.1. Lineage (NCBI taxonomy): Eukaryota > Viridiplantae > Streptophyta > Magnoliopsida > Malvales > Malvaceae > Gossypium > Gossypium hirsutum. Next base: position 39,056,777 of record NC_053430.1, on the reverse strand, counting down.
GCCTCTGTTTTCAAAGTAAACCTTACCTATTTTCGGGGTTTCATGGACCAACTAGGGCCTTGTCAACATATGCCCACATATGATCATACTTAGCCATTCCAATGGCTGATCATTTGCTCAACACTTCCATTCCAACTATAGTTACATCATGAAACCATCTATACATTCATAAACACGAATGGTCTAATGCCATACTCCACTTCTACAAGCCATTTTCGCATGGCTGTACACTTATACATTTCATAAAGTACTCGAAAAACAACAATGGGTAGTCCTATACATGCCATATCAAAATTCAACCAAAATAGTACCCAAAAGAGCCTTTGATAGTGTGGGCGACTTCGACTTCAAGATCCCGAGTCCGATAGCTGGAGAACCAAAAATCTATAAAACAGAGGAGCAGTGTAACGAGTAAGCAATTTATGCTTAGTAAGTTTTGAGTAAGGAATTCCAGCATAAACAAAGAATAACACACATTTAGCTAAACGGAATATTTCATAATACACAATTTACCGATATCAAACTTGCTTCACAACATTAACAACCCTTATGTACATACACAATAGACTAACTTAGCCGAAGGCCGGTAGCTCGTTTATCAACTGAGCGAACATTTATTTGTAAGGGCTCGATTAAATTCAACACATACGTAACATATCCCCATATTGGGATGTTTTTCGAGTATTCGCTGGAATTTTACAGCAAGCTCATTCATTACCAAATCACGTACCTTCGGGATTTAACCGGATATAGCTCCTCGTTCAAATGCCTTCGGGACATAGCCCGGTTTTAGTAACTCACACAATGCCTTCGGGACATAACCCGGATTTAATAACTCGCACGAATGCCTTCGGGACTTAACCCGGATTTAGTATCTCGCACAAAGGCCTTCGGGGCTTAACCCGGAATTTGTATCTCGCACAAATGCCTTCGGATCTTAGTCCGGATATATTCACTTAGCACAAAGCCTTCGGGACTTAGACCGGACAGCATTCAGTTAATCATGCACATCTAACAATAATTCATGGCACATTCATATTTCATTTTCATTTGCGAAACTCAAACACAAGGCACATATCGTCCTTGCACATTCGGCTCAATAGCCACACATAGAGCATGATTTAATCACATCGTAATTTAAGCTCTCTTACTCAAGAACTTACCTCGGGTGTTGTCGAACGATTCCGCTAGCTATTCAACCACTTTTTCCTTCCCTTTATCGGATTTATTTCCCCTTTGCTCTTGAGCTTAATTAAACAAATAAATTGATTTCATCATTTAGGCATCAAAAAGATGAACACAAGGCACTTAGCCCATATTTATACATTAGACATTAAAGTCTCATACATGCAAAAAATAATGCATCAACACAACATATTAGCTAATTTCTTTCCCCTTGGCCGAATATGCATGTCTATTTTTGGGGTCGATTTCAACACTTAATACACACATATACACACTAGTAAAGCATCCTCCCCCTTTTCATCAATTTAACACATGCATTGCTCATTAACATGCAAAGTTACATTCGGCCTTAGCACACATCTTGCTAGCCGATTCTTCTCCATTTAGCAACCAATGCACATATGTGCTCACACAAAAATGCTAAAAAGGAGGTTCAAGAATCATCAAGCCATCATCACATGCATCATTAACAAGCTTCATTTTTTTGCATGCAATGGCATTAACACAACCTCCACCTAGGCCGAATCTTAACTCATCCTCATGCCTCATCACCACAACATCAAACACCAACCAAGAATGATGCATCCATGGTCAAGTGCCAATTCCATCACATAGCAAGATTTAGACCATGGGCTAGGTAGAACTCAAGCTAACAACTAAAACATGCATGCATCTCATGGAACATCATCAAACATACCTTAGCCTAGCTACATGCATGGCCGAATCTCTTCACCTTTCTTCTTCTTTCCTCCTTAAAATTTTTGGCCAAGGATGAACCAAAGGATGAGAAAATTTTTTCTTTGTTTTTCTTTCTAATTTAGGCTAAATGAAGGTGAGAAAAGGATGAACAAAGATCTTCTCCTCTCTTTTCTTTAGCTCACGGCAATGGGGGGGAAAAGAATCAACTACACACTTTTTTTTTGTGTATTCATCATACTCCTTTTCATTATTTAATTTCCATGCCTATTATTTTATTTTTTTCCACCCATGATGCACCAACAAAACATGTCTATGACATGTCTTGGCCATCAAACTTGGTCTACCATGCTTGTCATGGCCGGCCACTACTAGTAGGGGGGAATTTGACATGCAAGTCCCCCTTTGTCCACATGCACTAATAGGTCCTCACACATTGACCTATCACATTTTAGAATTTTCTCACATAAGTCCTATTGACTAAATTCACATGAAATCAACCAAATTGAAGCTTGAAATTTTCACACATTCATAATTACATATTCTAGACAATAAGTATCACATTCAAACATTTCGGTGACTCGGTTTAGCGGTCCCGAAACCACTTCCCGACTAGGGTCAACTTTGGGCTGTCACAACTCTCCCCCACTTAAGAAATTTTCGTCCCCGAAAATCTTACCGGTAAATAGGTTTGGGTATCGTTCTTTCATCGAGCTCTCGGTCTCCCAAGTAGCTTCCTCGATCCCGTGTTTGAGCCATAACACCTTTACTAGCGGAACTCTTTTGTTTCACAACTCCTTCACTTCACGAGCTAGGATACGCATCGGTTCTTCTTCATAGCTCATGTCGACTTGAATTTCAACCTCTGATGGGCTAATTATATGCGATGGATCAGATCGATAGCGTCGAAGCATCGAAACATGAAAGACGTCATGAATCTTTTCAAGCTCCGGGGGCAAAATCAATCTATACGCAACCGGACCAACTCGTTCGGAGATTTCGTACGGCCCAATGAATCTTGGGCTCAACTTGCCCTTACGGCCGAACCTGAGTATCTTTTTCCAAGGTGAAACCTTAAGGAACACTTTGTCTCCCACCTGATACTCGATGTCTTTTCGTTTCAAATCTGCGTACGACTTCTGACGATCCGTGGCTACCTTCAGACTTTCACGGATTACCTTTACTTTCTGTTCAGCATCTTTAATCAAATCAACTCCGAAAATTTTACTTTCACTGAGCTCGGTCCAAAACAATGGTGTACGGCATTTACGACCGTACAAAGCCTCGTAAGGTGCCATCTTAATACTTGATTGAAAACTATTGTTGTAAGCGAATTCAATCAAAGGTAAATACCGTTCCCATGAACTACTGAACTCGAGGATGCAACATCTCAACATATCCTCAAGTATCTGAATTATCCGCTCGGATTGACCATCGGTTTGGGGGTGAAAAGCAGTGCTAAAATGCAGCTTGGTACCCAGAGCTTCTTGCAATTTCTTCCAAAATCGTGAGGTGAATCTCGGATCTCTATCCGACACGATAGAAATAGGTACCCCGTGTAATCTCACAATTTGATAAACGTACAATTCAGCTAGTTTATCCAATGAAAAATCCGTACGTACGGGGATGAAATGAGCCGACTTAGTCAGTCTATCAACAACAACCCATATCGCATCCTTCTTACTTGCTGACAAGGGCAGTCCGGACACAAAGTCCATTGTGACTCGATCCCATTTCCACTCGGGTATCATGATCGGCTGGAGTAATCCTGAAGGCACTTGATGTTCCGCTTTCACTTGTTGACATATTAAACATCTCGAAACAAAGTCGGAGATGTCCCGTTTCATACCATGCCACCAAAATTGACGTTTCAAATCGTTGTACATTTTCGTACTCCCCGGGTGAATTGACATTCGGCTACAATGGGCTTCGTTCAGAATCATCGAAATGAGTTCCGAATTCCTTGGAACACACAAACGATTTCTGAACCTCAAACAATCATCATCATCAATTTGAAACTCCGATTCCTCGTTCGGAAAACACTTAGCCCGTTTTGCAACCAATTCATCATCGACTTTCTGAGCTTCACGAATTTGGTGAGTCAATAATGGTTTAGCTTTTAATTCAGCTACTAACACATTGTCTGGTAGAACAGACAAATGCACGTTCATCGCTCGTAAAGCAAACAATGACTTCCGGCTTAAGGCGTCCGCAACCACGTTAGCCTTTCCCGGGTGGTAATCAATGACAAGCTCGTAATCTTTCAACAACTCAAGCCAACGTCTTTGTCGCAGATTCAAGTCTCGTTGAGTCATCAAATATTTGAGACTTTTGTGATCCGAAAATACAAGGCACTTCTCACCAAACAGATAATGTCGCCATATTTTTAAAGCAAACACGATGGCAGCTAGTTCGAGATCATGGGTCGGATAATTCCTCTCGTGTGGCTTCAATTGTCTCGACGCATAGGCCACGACTCGACCTTCTTGCATCAATACGCAACCCAACCCAAGTAGGGATGCGTCACTATAAATGACAAACTCTTTACCTGATTCGGGTTGCACCAAAATTGGAGCTTCAGTCAAATGAGTTTTCAGTTGGTCGAAACTTTTCTGACATTTCTCCTTCCACTCGAACTTAACATCCTTTTGAAGTAGCTTCGTCATTGGTGTGGCTATCATCGAGAAACCTTTCACAAATCGTCGGTAATAACCGGCGAGCCCCAAAAAGCTCCGAACTTCAGTAATATTTCTCAGAGGTTTCCAGTCAAGTATGGCTGAAATTTTGTTCGGGTCAACTCGAATACCCAACGCGGATACCACATGACCCAAGAAGCTAACCTCTCTTAACCAGAACTCACACTTACTAAACTTAGCATATAACTGCTTATCCCGCAAAATTTGCAGCACTAGCCTCAGATGCTCAGCATGTTCGGTCTCCTCTCTTGAATAGACCAAAATGTCATCAATGAACACAACTACGAACCAATCCAAATACGGTCTGAAGATCCGATTCATCAAATCCATAAATACTGCAGGGGCATTAGTGAGCCCAAACGGCATCACTAAGAATTCGTAGTGACCATATCTCGTTCTGAAGGCAGTTTTAGGAATATCTGAATCTCGAATTCGCAACTGATAATAGCCCGATCTCAAATCTATTTTTGAGAACACTGAGGCTCCCTTCAGTTGGTCGAACAAATCATCGATGTGCGGCAACGGATATTTGTTCTTTATCGTCACTTTAATCAGCTGACGATAGTCAATGCACAACCTCATGGTTCCGTCCTTCTTTTTCACGAACAATACTGGTGCACCCCAAGGTGAGAAACTTGGTCGAGCGAAACCTCTATCCGTCAGTTCTTGCAACTGAGCTTTCAACTCCTTTAACTCGGTTGGTGCCATACGATACGGAGCTATCAAAATCGGCGTAGTCCCAGGTACAAGCTCAATACCAAACTCTACCTCCCGAATAGGTGGTAAACCCGGTAATTCTTCCGGAAAAACATCCGGGTATTCACAAACCACCGGCACAGATTCGGGTTTCTTTTCTAATTCTTTGTCATCAAGTACATACGCAAGGTATGCTTCGCACCCTTTTCTTACATATTTCTGTGCCAACATTGCTGATATTACAGCTGGCATCCCCTCCAAGTCCGCAGACTCAATTCGGACTACTTCGTTATTTGCGCACCTCAAATCAATAGTCTTGCTCTTGCAATTCACAATCGCATCATGCGCGGTCAACCAATCCAAACCAAGGATAACATCAAATTCATCAAACGGCAAAAGCATCAAGTCCGCCGGAAAACAGGAACCTCGAATTTCCAGGGGACATTTCTCACACACTTTGTCGACAAGCACGTAATGACCCAAGGGATTTGACACCCGAATTACAAACTCAGTAGACTCAATAGGTAAAGTCTTACTGGATGCTAAGGTTTCACATATGTAAGAATGAGTAGAACCGGGGTCAATCAAAGCAATTACATTAGTATCAAAGAGAGTGAATGTACCGGTAATAACATCAGGCGAAGAAGCATCCTCGCGGGCACGTATAGCATAAGCTCTAGCAGGAACACGAGCTTCGGATCTGGTTATATCATCTCTAGATCCTCTCTAACCACCACTAGCATTGCCCGTATTTCCAGATGGTCTACCTCAAGCAGTGGTAGCACCCGGTTTCCCACTCTGATTTTCATTCTGTTCAAACAACCTCGGGCAATCTTTAATGAAGTGGTCAACTGATCCGCACTTGTAACAGGAGCGGTCAGGGAATCTACAACTCCCCGAATGCCATTTACCGCAATATCGACATTTCGTTCTATCTCGACGTTCATTCCCAACACTGGCGACCGAAGTGCCTCGTGTACCCACAGGGGGTCGATCACGATCTCGTCTAAAAAGGCCCGAAGTGCCTCTAAACTGGCCCGCATCATCTCGAAATCTCTTCGATGTCTGTTGAAGAGACCTTCCCGAGGATCTTTTACGAAACTCTCCAGTTCCCTCATCAACTCTTTGCTTTTCTTTTCTAAACTCTTCGGCTTTACAAGCTCGTTCAACAAGTACCACAAACTCTCCTATTTCAAGAACGCCAACGAACATTTTTATATCTTCATTCAGCCCATCCTCGAAGCGTTTACACATAATAGCTTCGGACGAAACACATTCCTGAGCGTATTTGCTAAGTCTAACAAATTTTCGCTCGTAATCAGTAACCGACATGGAGCCTTGCTTAAGCTCAAGAAATTCCTTCCGTTTTTGATCAACAAATCTCTGACTGATATACTTTTTCCGAAACTCAGTTTGAAAAAACTCCCAAGTTACTTGCTCTCGGGGCACAACAGAAGTCAGAGTACTCCACCAATAGTAGGCAGAATCACGTAGCAAGGAGATAGCACACTTTAGGCATTCATCGGGTGTACAAGATAGCTCATCGAGTACCCGGATAGTGTTGTCCAGCCAAAATTCAGCTTGCTCGGCATCATCGCTATCCATAGCCTTAAATTCTGTAGCCCCATGTTTTCGGATTCTGTCAACTGGGGGCTTATTTGACCTTATTTGGTTCGTTACCGGTGGTATTGTAGGTGCGGGGGTAGTATTTGTCGGGAATGGAGGTTGTGGAACAGCCATATTAGTTCGAATGTATTGGTTGAACCAATCATTCATCACGCTATAGAATGCTTGTCTAGCTTCATCATTCGGATTACTAGCATTAGGTTGAGAGTCTGCCGGCACTGTCCCTTGTGCGGGAGCAGGTGCTACACTCTCAAGATCATCAGCTACCTCTCGGTCACGATCGGGATCCATTACTATAAACACATTTACAATTGTCAGAAATCACCACACTATCAAGTAATCACATAAAATGGCATGTATAGCTAGACCCAACACATTACGGTAGTCCTAGAATCGACTAAACCGTAGCTCTGATACCAATTTAATGTAACACCCCGAACCCGAGACCGACACCGGAGTCGGACACGAGATGTTAACAAACTTTGAAAAATTTTTCCAGACACTGCCCAGTCTGAGTACTAATCGCTTCAAAAATCATATCTTGAGTTTCACAACTTGAAAATCAGTTTTGTGATTTTTCCCTGAAACTAGACTCATGTCCCCACCTATGTATTTTTTTCTAGAATTTTTGGTCAGGCCAATTAGTACAGTTTATTAGTCAAATTCTCCCATGTTACAGGGGTCGACTACACTAACCTTTTCCCATTACGACTTGGATATCTCTCTGCACAGAGCTTCAATACTGATTCCGTTTGTTTCTATGGAAACTAGACTCAGAGAGGAATCCATACATATATGGTATGATCCCTAATTATCTCTGGTACATTTATAGTGAATTTCCAAAGTCGGAACAGGGAATCCAGAAACTGTTCTGGCCCTGTTCCATAAGAACCCGAATATCTCTTACTGTACTGTTCATATGATTGTTTCGTTACTTTCATATGAAAGTAGATTCATCAAGGTTCGATTAAATAATTTATTCACTATTTAATTCCACTCCTTCGAATTCTTGTGATTTTTCCAATCCACACCACTGCTGCTGTCAGCCTCTGTTTTCAAAGTAAACCTTACCTATTTTCGGGGTTTCATGGACCAACTAGGGCCTTGTCATACATATGCCCACATATGATCATACTTAGCCATTCCAATGGCTGATCATTTGCTCAACACTTCCATTCCAACTATAGTTACATCATGAAACCATCTATACATTCATAAACACGAATGGTCTAATGCCATACTCCACTTCTACAAGCCATTTTCGCATGGCTGTACACTTATACATTTCATAAAGTACTCGAAAAACAACAATGGGTAGTCCTATACATGCCATATCAAAATTCAACCAAAATAGTACCCAAAAGAGCCTTTGATAGTGTGGGCGACTTCGACTTCAAGATCTCGAGTCCGATAGCTGGAGAACCAAAAATCTATAAAACAGAGGAGCAGTGTAACGAGTAAGCAATTTATGCTTAGTAAGTTTTGAGTAAGGAATTCCAGCATAAACAAAGAATAACACACATTTAGCTAAACGGAATATTTCATAATACGCAATTTACCGATATCAAACTTGCTTCACAACATTAACAACCCTTATGTACATACACAATAGACTAACTTAGCCGAAGGCCGGTAGCTCGTTTATCAACTGAGCGAACATTTATTTGTACGGGCTCGATTAAATTCAACACATACGTAACATATCCCCATATTGGGATGTTTTTCGAGTATTCACTGGAATTTTACGGCAAGCTCATTCATTACCAAATCACGTACCTTCGGGATTTAACCGGATATAGCTCCTCGTTCAAATGCCTTCAGGACATAGCCCGGTTTTAGTAACTCACACAATGCCTTCGGGACATAACCCGGATTTAATAACTCGCACGAATGCCTTCGGGACTTAACCCGGATTTAGTATCTCGCACAAAGGCCTTCGGGGCTTAACCCGGAATTTGTATCTCGCACAAATGCCTTCGGATCTTAGTCCGGATATATTCACTTAGCACAAAGCCTTCGGGACTTAGCCCGGACAGCATTCAATTAATCATGCACATCTAACAATAATTCATGGCACATTCATGTTTCATTTTCATTTGCGAAACTCAAACACAAGGCACATATCGTCCTTGCACATTCGGCTCAATAGCCACACATAGAGCATGATTTAATCACATCGTAATTTAAGCTCTCTTACTCAAGAACTTACCTCGGGTGTTGTCGAACGATTCCGCTAGCTATTCAACCACTTTTTCCTTCCCTTTATCGGATTTATTTCCCCTTTGCTCTTGAGCTTAATTAAACAAATAAATTGACTTCATCATTTAGGCATCAAAAAGATGAACACAAGGCACTTAGCCATATTTATACATTAGACATTAAAGTCTCATACATGCAAAAAATCATGCATCAACACAACATATTAGCTAATTTCTTTCCCCTTGGCCGAATATGCATGTCTATTTTTGGGGTCGATTTCAACACTTAATACACACATATACACACTAGTAAAGCATCCTCCCCCTTTTCATCAATTTAACACATGCATTGCTCATTAACATGCAAAGTTACATTCGGCCTTAGCACACATCTTGCTAGCCGATTCTTCTCCATTTAGCAACCAATGCACATATGTGCTCACACAAAAATGCTAAAAAGGAGGTTCAAGAATCATCAACCCATCATCACATGCATCATTAACAAGCTTCATTTTTTTGCATGCAATGGCATTAACACAACCTCCACCTAGGCCGAATCTTAACTCATCCTCATGCCTCATCACCACAACATCAAACACCAACCAAGAATGATGCATCCATGGTCAAGTGCCAATTCCATCACATAGCAAGATTTAGACCATGGGCTAGGTAGAACTCAAGCTAACAACTAAAACATGCATGCATCTCATGGAACATCATCAAACATACCTTAGCCTAGCTACATGCATGGCCGAATCTCTTCACCTTTCTTCTTCTTTCCTCCTTAAAATTTTTGGCCAAGGATGAACCAAAGGATGAGAAAATTTTTTCTTTGTTTTTCTTTCTAATTTAGGCTAAATGAAGGTGAGAAAAGGATGAACAAAGATCTTCTCCTCTCTTTTCTTTAGCTCACGGCAATGGGGGGGGAAAAGAATCAACTACACACTTTTTTTTGTGTATTCATCATACTCCTTTTCATTATTTAATTTCCATGCCTATTATTTTATTTTTTTCCACCCATGATGCACCAACAAAACATGTCTATGACATGTCTTGGCCATCAAACTTGGTCTACCATGCTTGTCATGGCCGGCCACTACTAGTAGGGGGGGAATTTGACATGCAAGTCCCCCCTTTGTCCACATGCACTAATAGGTCCTCACACATTGACCTATCACATTTTAGAATTTTCTCACATAAGTCCTATTGACTAAATTCACATGAAATCAACCAAATTGAAGCTTGAAATTTTCACACATTCATAATTACATATTCTAGACAATAAGTATCACATTCAAACATTTCGGTGACTCGGTTTAGCGGTCCTGAAACCACTTCCCGACTAGGGTCAACTTTGGGCTGTCACAGTAGGTGTCGTACTCCTTCGTGTTGGAATGAATTGGGCGAGCGGCGTGTTCTGGGCCCTGAACTAGTTTCTGATACCAAGGATAAAGTTAGACTGATTCGGGATCGAATGAAAACAACATCAGATAGACAGAAGTCCTATGCGGATCTAAAGCGTAGAGAGATTGAGTATCTGTGGGGGACTTCATTTTTCTCATGGTCTCGCCATAGAAGATGATATTGAGGTTTGGACGTAAGGGCAAGTTGAGCCCTAGGTTTATTGGGCCTTACCGCATATTGAAACGTGTGGGACTGGTTGCCTATCAGTTAGAGTTACCTCCAGAGTTAGATCAGATTCATGACATATTTAACGTTTCTATGTTGAGACGCTACCGCTTTTATCCCACGCATATTATTTTAGTTGAAGAGATTAAGGTTAGGCCAAATCTGACTTTTGAGGAGGAATGGATTTAGATATTAGATCGGGATGTAAAGGTTTTAAAGTGGAAGTCTATCCCACTAGGGAAGGTTCTTTGGTATAATCATAGCCCTGAGGAGGCCACGTGGGAGCCTAAGGACGCGATGTAACAATAGTATCCTCATCTGTTCTGATCAGGTAAAATTTCGAGGCCAAAATTTTCTTTTAGGGGGCAGAGTTGTAACACCCCAAGAAAATATTTGATATTTATTTTTGTATATTGTATTACACAAATGCATTCCGGCTTCAGTGGTTAGGTGTCCTGGGAAGAGTCTGAGAAGTTTGGAGTTCAAGCCTTGGCTTGTGCAAAATTTTTGTTTTAAATGAATAAATCCCTATTTCTAGTCAGTAGGTTTATAAATAAATATTGGGTATAACATGACAGAATAGGCCTATTTGTCTGGTGGTTAAGTAGTGTGGCAAACTGCTGGGGGACTTGAGTTCGAGTCTTGGTAGGCGCAGTGGAGTGTTTTGGTTTGCTGCTAGTGCCGTGTGGGTGTTTTAGTCAAACTAACTACAAAAGAGTTACGGTGGAATTTTAATTTGGTTGTTGAGGGAGAAGTGGATGGTTTTGAGGGATTTGGGGAGGAAATTGTGGGAGTTTAAGGATAGTGGGAAAGTTGGTGCTGAACTTGAACTGTTGTTTCTCAAGTTTTCGATTTTGGATGGTACTTTCTCCTCATTTCTATTTTTGTCAACTTTTTGCACTTCTTGGAGGCCGAATGCTGCTGAGAGTTCATACGAGTATTTTTCTTTTTCTCCTATTCTGACTTTGCTCTTCCCCCTTGCTTTCTTTGGCCAAAGGCTCTTTCCCTCACTCTCACAATTCTTTCGATTTTGGCAATTTTCTCTCGTTTCTTCTTGTTTGTTTTCCTGTCAATTTTTGCAACCTTTATTTCCTGGTTGCCGACTTCCTTTCTTGTAAATGAAACCTGCCTCTTCTCGCCATTCTCTTTTTGTTCTTGGACCAATCAGTTTTTGTGCACAACGGTTGTTTTCTTACTCTCACTCTCTCTCTGCCGTAGTCATTACTTCACCAAACATATCCCTTTTGCTATCGATTTTTCTACCTACAATCGTTATTTTCGGGTTCTTTCATTCTTGGGGATTAAGTTACCAATTATTTCTAGAGGTGCAGTTGTTCTATATTTTTTCTATGTCGTATAGTCATTCTTTTGGCCTTTGTTTTGGGTGTAGGGCGATAGTTTCTTTCCCCTATACTTGGATTTGTACTTTTGGTAAGTGTAATATTCGTTTAGTTCAAACTGCTTGTGTGAATAATGGTTAATAGGATTCAGTTGCAATGCAGGTAATCACTAAGAAGCTAGTAATCAGTCTTTTGCAACGGTTTGTGTGTGCAAAGCCTTAGTCGTTCTATCAAGGCAAGAGACAATCGATCTTTGGACAAGTGTTATTAGAGGGGTTATTGTAACCCTATTGTTAAGTGATTAATGGTGTGTTATGATTGAACATAGGTTTGGAGTGCTCACGAATCGTATGCATGTTTTTTCGTAATCAGGGGTGTGTAAACACAACCTCACAAACTGAAATCGGTAAAAAGCCAGAATTGTGAATCGTTGGTGCCATACGGGCGTGAGATCGACGAGGCAGGCCATGTGCTATTCATGAGCCGAGCCGAATTGGGCCATGTGGGACCCATGAGCATGTGGGCCCCACACAAGTGAACCACAAGGGCATGTGGGATTATTGGGCCAGGCCGTGTGATCCATATGGCTAAGGCCATTCTTGGGCCTTGAGGGCCACACAGGATTATAGAGGCCCATAGGGGCAATGACATGGGCTTATGGGCCCATTTTCACTTTTGAACTGCTAAAGCTGCACGGGTTGCCCGAGACGACTGTGAACCTACTGTAGGGTCGGCAATGATACTTAGACCCCTGATTGACTAAAATGACTGTTATACCCTTATATGATATAAACATTTTTATGACTGTATATGAGGAATGCTACTAAAATTGTTCTGAATGCATGTATAGCACTATGATTTGGCATGACATGTTGTATATTACACTGCATTGGGTTCGGGGTTATATTATACGGAGGAAGTGCACTGATAGGCCTCGAGCCTAATTTACTGGCATCTCAGCTGCATATTACTGTATGGTGTCGCATTCGGCATTACTTGGAGTGAAGGGTTGGGTGGGTTGATTATATCCCCACATGGAGTGTAGGGTTGGAAGGAGATGGTGTGTAGAGGCTGGTTGGGTAGGAATCTTGTGATTGCATATGCATGACTATTACTGTACTGAGATGGGCTAAGCCCAAACTGGACTGACACTATTACTGAAAAAGGGCTTATGCCAGACTGTGATTATTTGTATGTTGTCTATTTTTGTGCATGGGGATTACACACTGAGTTTTCGTAAACTCACCCCTTTTGTTTCACTGCACAGGTAATCCCTAGACATAGGTGGATCGGTGCATCGGGGGAATCAAAGGTGGCCACTCAACCGCATATATTTTCGTATTTGATTTTGATTATAAGTATTATTTTTATTTGGGTATTTTTACTGTAATAAGGCCTTTATGGATTTTTACTTTAATTTGGAATTTGTTTATCGTTGCTTATAATTCGTAATCACTAGTGGTAGAGAAACATGGGTTTTCAAAAGTTACAAATGTTTTCTTTTAAAACACTCACTGCTACGTAAATTGTTTAAAAGCTTCTGCTAATTATAACGACTTGTAAGTAAATGGATAGTGTTTTGAAAACAAATAACTTGATTTAGAGATAATATAAGATGACAAAAATGGCTTATCAATGACTTAGTTTTCGAAAGCACTTTCATGTGACATCGCCAGATTTGGCCATAACGTCTCGGCTGAGTTTGGGGTATTACATGCTCTATGGATAGTTGACCATTTTGAACTCTTTCTTTTACAACTAGGAACTTTATTTCAATATGCTTTGACTTAAATGAGCTCCTGTTGTTATTGGAATGCAACACTGCTGACTTATTGTCACAAAATAATAAGAGTGGTCTTTGTACATTCTCCAAAATGCACAGCCCTGTGACAAAGTTCCGCAACCATATTCCATGATTTGATGCCTCATAGCATGCTACAAACTCTGCTGCCATAATGGACGAAGCTACAAGTGCTTGTTTGACAATTTTCCAAGATATAGCTCCTCTAACTAACAGGTAAATATAGCCTGATGTAGATTTCCTACTATCTTGGCACCTAGCAAAATTAGAATCAGAATACCCTACGACCTCCAAAAGATTTGATCTCTTATAAGTAAGCATGTAATCTTTTATTCTCTGAAGATATCTCATAATCCTTTTGGCTGCTATCCACTGGTCTATACCAAGGTTGCTTAAATATCTACCTAACATCCCAACAATGTACGCAATGTCCAGATGCATGCATACTTGAGATAACATATTAAACTCCCAACAGCTGATGCATAGGGAATCTTTTGCATTTCCTGAATCTCAAGGTTACTTTTAGGGCATTGGGTAAGACCAAATTTGTCTCCTTTAGCGACAAGGGTGTCAACTGGTCCACAACTCTGCATGCCTAACCTTTTGAGTACTTTATCGATATAGCTCTTTTGTGATAATCCAAGAAAACCTTGAGATTGATCTTTCATCTCAAAATGCTTAGATAAAAATCTCTTGGTTTCGTGCAATAAGCCTATATCATTAGCGACAAGCAAAATGTCATCAACATATAGAAACAGAAATATGTAATTACTCCCATTGAGTTTGTGATACACACAATCATCAACAATACTCATCTCAAAACTGACCAAAACAATTATTTGATGAAACTTATGATACCATTAACGGGAAGCTTTTTTGAGTCCATAGATGGATTTTGTCAATTTGCAAACCATATTCTTTGAGTCTTCCAACTCAAAATTTTTTGGTTGAACCATATAAATTGTTTCTTCTATGTTGCCATTAAGAAACACAGTCTTAACATCCATCTGATGTAACTCAAGATCAAAATAAGCAACAAGCGCCGTTATTATCCTGAAGGAGTCTTTCGATGAAACTGGAGAGAAATTCTCTATAAAATCAATACCTTCTTTCTGAGTATATCCTTTAGCTACAAGACGCACCTTATACTTCTCCACATTACCATTTGCATCCCTCTTGGTTTTAAATATCCATTTACAGCCAATTAGTTTTGCACCTTCAGGTAATGGGACAAGTTCCCAAACTTTATTGTCTTGCATAAATTAATACTCATCTTTCATGGCATTAATCCACTTTTGAGAATTAGAACTTTTCATGGCTTGATGAAAGTTGATTGAATCATCTTCTATCATTCCATTATCATCCTCATGTTCTTGGAGAAATACATTATAATCATCTGGAATAGCATTTCTCCTTTCTCTTGTGGACTTCCTTAATGGCACTTGTTCTTGAGGTTGTTAAATTTGTTCTTCTGGAATAATTACCTCATTTTGATTGGGGAGTTGTTCAACATTGTCTTCTAGAGGTTCTAGATTCACTTTTTGATCAATGATTGGTATAACAACTTGAACATCGTCAAAAGTGATAGTAGGAATTGAGTTAAAATCCAATTCCTCCTCAAAAGCAATGTCTCTAACCTTTTTTCTCCCCCCAAACTCAACATCCTCAAAAAATGTTGCAGTTCTCGTTTCAAAAATATTCTTTATTATGGGATCATAAAATTTATAGCCCCTAGATCGCTCAGAATAACCAATAAAGTAGTTGCTTACTATTTTAGAGTCTAATTTCTTTTCATGTGGCCTTTAAGGCCTTGCCTCAGCTGAACATCCCCATGTGCAAGTGCTTTAGACTAAGCTTTTAACCTGTCCAAAGTTTATAAGGTGTTTTTACAACTGCTTTATTGGGTACTCTATTCAAAATGTAAGTTGTTGTCTTTAATGCTTCTCCCAGAGGGACTCAGGTAAGGTAGAATGAGTAATCATGCTCCTTACCATATCCTTAAGAGTTTTGTTTCGTCTTTTAGCTACACTATTCATACTAGGTGATGCTGGCATGGTGTACTGTGGGATAATACCGCATTCCTCTAGGAATTTCGCAAATGGTCCTGGACATTGTTCACTTGAGCCATCATATCTACCGTAGTACTCACCACCACGATTAGATTTGACATTTTTAATCATTTTGTTGAGTTGATTCTCAACTTCAACTTTATAAGCTTTGAACATGTCCAAAGACTAGGATTTCTCATGAATGAGATATAGGTACCCATAACGTAAGTAATCGTCTATGAATGTTATGAAATATTGTTGACCATTCTAGGATGCCGTAAGGAATGACCCACAAGTATCTATATGAATTAATTTTAAGATGTCTGAAGATCTATTGGCACCTAATCTCTTGGTTTTGGTCTGTTTTCCTTTAATGAAATCGACATAGACATCAAAGTCTCTGAAGTCAAGGGACTCTAAAATACCATCAGACACAAGGCGTTCAACTCTAACTTTTGAGAAATGACCTAAGCGCCTATGCTCTAATGATGCTAAATTTTCCTTATTTAATTTACGTTTAATGCCACGTGATTCCACATGCAAGGTTTTATTATAGGATGCAACTATTTCTAGCAAATAAAGGTTGTAATAAGTATTTAAATAACCAATTCCAATAACATTTGAATTTAAAGACAAATTAAATTGATTTTTCCAAATGAACAATAATATCCAAATATGTCCAACGAAGAAACAAAAACTAAATTTCGTCTAAATGATGGTACAATAAAAATGTCTTTTAAATCCAAATAAAAACCAGTTCCTAATAACAACCTAAAATGCCCAATCGTTTCCACTTCTACTGATTTTCCATCGCCCACAAAGATGTGTCTTTCACCATTACTTGGCTTTCGGTAACTCAGACAACCCTGCATAGAAACACTTATGTGAGTAGTAGCACCAGAATCTATCCACTAAGTGTTTCTAGGTACTGAAGCTAAATTAATCTCAGAACAGACCAAATTAAGAATTATACCTTTCTTTGCACTCCAAGCATGATATTTTATACAATATTTCTTTACGTGTCCAGACTTGTTACAAAAGAAAGAAACAACTATCTGTAGCTTGTTGTTGTTTCTTTTGAATTGGACCCTTAGCAACTTCATTATGATATTTTCTTTTCTTTCCCTTGTCTTTAGGGGCATTGGCCAAATGAGCACTTTTAGACTTATCACACTTCAACCTTTCTTCCTTTTGCACACAATGAGAAATGAGCTCATTTAGAGTCCATTTCTCCTTTTGACAATTATAACTAATTTTAAATTGATTAAATTGAGCAGGAAGCGATACCAAAACCATAAGAACAAGCAATTCCTCAGAAAGCTCGATCTTAAGTGTCTTAAGTCTTGAAACAGTATGGAACATCTCCATAATGTACTTGTAACACCCCTTACCCGTATCCGAGGCCGGGCTAAGGTACGAGGCGTTACCAGACAAACATACAAACATTAAACTAAAATACGAGCCATAAAATTTTATTCATATTTCAAAGCGTTCATTCTCTTACACATAGTCCCTTATTTGAGTCTACGGAGCCCAAAACATACTTTAGAAAGGGTTTGGGGCTAAACTGAGAACTTACGAAAATCTTGGAAATTTCATGCTTTAAGGCTTCACACGCCCGTGTCCCAAAGTCGTGTTCCATACACGGCTGAGACACATGGTCGTGTCTCTGCCTGTGTGGAATATACCTAGGCTATTTTCCAAGCTTTGGTCAACCTTGATCTCTTACACACTTATACAAAATCAAAAGCATATAACATGGTATTCATTTAATGATTAAACATCCTCAATTAAACCACAAACATAGCATTTGTATGTCATCATACATGTGTCTCTCATACTCATTTTACGTTGTTTATTATAGTACCACTTATACATTTATACCAAGATTATCATCTTACCAAATATCTTCGCCTTAATCATCAAGCATTCATATTTAAAGCTAGATCATATCTTTATAAAATACCACGATTCAGATGCGCAGAATAACATGTTTGCCTGAAACATTTCAATTCAATTCCATACCCAACAAGCATTACATTGAGACTAGTCATATATATATATATACATGTCATGATACATAACATTCTCTTTTTGTTTTCTTATAAACACATCATTTATTTCATTATATCAATATTTCATATACCATAGTTTCCATGTATTCCACATATATTTATTTTCCTCCTCCTCCTCTCCATTCCACATCCTTAATGTATATAGCATTCTTGTAAGTACGATTTCACAATTTACTAATAAATGTTCACATCAAACTGTCCACACGAGTCATAGTCACTTAATTATTTATAATTCGAGTTAAAGAGATCCAAATTAAGATCCGTAAATTTTCCCTGAAACTAGACTCAGATATCTTTCCACCATAAAATTTTCATAATTTTTGGTTTAGCCAATTAGTACAGTTTATTCATTAAAATTTCCCCTGTTTCACTTTCTGACAGTTCTGACCTCTCTTCACTAAAAAATAATTATCCCATAGTACAAAACTTGGACAATGTTCTTGTTGATTTATCTTGAAAATAGACTCATTACGGATTTTAAAAATATAATTTTGAGCCTCTAATTATTTTTCTCCAAATTTTTGTGATTTTCTAAAGTCAGAACAGGGGAACACGTAATCATTCTGAATCAGTCTCACAAAAACATAAATATCTCAAAATATAGAACTCCTTTGCTTTGTATGTTTCTTTTATATGAAAATAGACTCATTAATATTTAATATGATATCTCATTCAGTCTCTAATTCAATTTATACTATTTTTGGTGATTTTTCAAAATCACGTCACTGCTTCTGTCCAAAACAGTTTTATTGCTAATTCACTCTTTCACACTTTCTTTGTATTAACCTCATTTTAACATACATATCACAAATAATTTTCACCACATTTCATACATCACAAGTATAGGCCCATGATCACAAGTCACCATAAAATAATCCTCATGTATAACTTACTTGTTTATAACCTTACCACATCCTGGTCACTTAATGAACACATCATTCACATAACCAAGTTCCTGCACTTATTCATCACAAAACTCACAAAGCAATACATAGAGAGTCTCCCGTTGAACACTTCGGATCAATCCTCGATACTTGGTGGTTTCAGAACATAGCTCCACCCATCATATAGTTCGGCTCTCTTGTACACATGGTGAACACTTAGTACCACCCATGTGACCTAGCCAGTTTATCTCGTAGCTCTCTTGTCTACATGGTGTCCTTCACTTGGAACCACGCATGCGACCTAGCTACATATATCCCGTAGCTCTCTTGTCTACATGGTATTCTTCACCTGGAACCACGCATCTGACCTAGCTACATCATAATGTCTTGTAGCTCTCTTGTACACATGATGTGCACTCAGCACTATACATGTGACCTAACTACATACCATCTGTATCATCCAATCTGTCCGAAAGTTCAACTGGGATTTCTCTCTCTTTTCCAACAATTTCACCAATCAAGTAATTATCCACAAACATATTTCCAATATTTTTATAAAATATCATAATACAAGTAATAGTGATGTATTACTTACATATAAACTTACATCTCATTTAATATCAACGCAATAACATTAAATTACACATTGTCTTATTAAAAATCATATGAACTTACAATTTCCCATAATATCCATAATCACAGAAATCACATTTATGTATGATAATTCAATGCACTTCATGTACCATAGACATATTTTTAAATCAATTCATAAACTTGGCACCATAATCATTTAATTTAACATAATTCAATTAATTCACTAAATTTAACTTTCAAATATAAATTACAGCATTATTGTTGTATTATTATCATACCAACTTACATACTTTCAACACCTCGGAGATCATAGTAAATATATCAATTTTACATTGAAACATGCATAAATTAATGCTTATTATACATATGAACATACATTGATATTAAAACGGCCATTTTACCAACTTTCCCAATTTTCGATTTTTCTCTCATTCTAGGTTCAAATCTCATTTTCTGGGATCTAAAACATCATATTTTACTTATTTAATTAATGTACTATTCAAAACAGTCCTTAACTCAAACTTTGGAAAAATTACAATTTTGCCCCTTGGCTCGGGAATTAAACTTCATCCCTTATTCTTATGTTTTATGACATGATGATCACTTTTCCCTTCTATGGCAACATCAAATTCTCACTCTAACATATACTTATGACTATTAGGTATTTTTACCAATTAAACCCTTTTGCTCGTTTTCACTTAAAACCGAGTAGCACAAGTTGTCTAACATAATTTAAAACCTCATATTGTATCATAAAACACCAGAATACACAAATTTTACCTATGGTTATTTTTCCAAATATGAACCCTAGGTTGAATTATTGCTAGCATAAGCTAAATCAAGTTACCGGGACTCCAAAAACGTAAAGAACTTGAAAAACGGGGTTAGAACGGACTTACAATTGAGCTTGGGAAGCTTGGAAACCCTAGCCATGGAGTCTCCCTTGGTATACACGTCCATGGTGAAGAAGATGAGCAAAATTGGCTTTTAATTTTGTATTTTAATTCATTTTACCCCTAAATGACCAAAATACCCTTACTACTAAACTTTCTAAAAATTCCATCCATGTCCAATTTTTGTCCATAACTTAGAAATTGGTCAAATTGCTATTTAAGACCTCCTAATTAATATTTCAAATCAATTTCATACTAGAAACTTCTAGAATGCAAGTTTTGCAAGTTATTCAATTTAGTCCCTAACTTCGAATTAAGCACTTTATGCATAGAATTTCTTCACGAAATTTTCACACAATCATGCAATCATATCATAGACCTCAAAATAATCATAAAATAATTATTTATATCTCAGATTTTGTGGTCCCAAAACTTCTGTTCCAACTAGACCCAATTTTGGGCTATTACAGTACTCTCCTACGTTTCCTTGACCTTTATACTTCATAGACATCAAAGAAGTCAGAAGTGATGTCATCTCAACCTTATCGCTTTTAGCAAAACGTTTGTAACACCCCTAACCCGTATCCATTGCCAGACTAAGGTTAAAGGAGTTACCCGATAGATCAGAACATTTCACAAATAATTCACAAACATCATTCACACATAATCATACATCATTATAGAGTCCCTTACATAGGTCAACGAGACCTTAAACATGCTTTAAAAAGGGGTCGGGACTAAACCGAGTTCATACAAAAAATTTTGAAACTTAAACAATTTTTCAAAGTTGTACAGGTCACACGCCCGTATGAACAGGCCATGTGCCTCACATGGCTTTAGACACGCCCGTGTGTCTAGGCCGTGTCAAGACAGGGCATACATATTGACTTGTCCACACGGCCACAAGACGCACCCGTGTGTGCCAGGCCAAGTGAAAATTAGGGAGACTACTGACTTGGATCACATGGCCAGTCACACACCCATGTGTCTAACCCATGGTCGAAACTGACTTGGCCACATGGCCTAGCACACGCCTGTGTGTACGACTGTGTGGTCTACCCAGGCTCATTTTGAAATAGCCCTCGAGCAACATGGCTGAGACACACGTCAGTGTCTCTGCCCGTCTGGGCAAAAATAGGCCATTTACAAGGCCAATTTGCCACCATTAAGGGTCCTCCCTAAAAACAATAAATAAGCTTTAAATGCATACCAAATATTCAACCATTTCACAACCAATACATACATCAATCATGTCATATCATTATCAACCAATCTCATGTTCATAACACATACCAATTCATGTCACTCCATAAGCTAAAACATACAAAACATATGGTTTATAACCATGATACATTCCATTCATTCTCATACCAAATTCTTACCCAATTCTAAAATATACACATACCAAAACATACCAAATTGATCATTTCTTTTGGCCAACCAAATGCGCATTATAATAGCACATTTGCATCACATATCATATATCAAAATCAAGCCATAAGTTGAAATGCAAAGTAGCCATATCACATGGCATGATATATACAATACAAAACATATCCAAATACTTCTAGCCTATACATGCCATACTTTTATATTCAAAATGTCAAAAGATACCAAAATAAGATTCGATAGTGTGGTGATGATACTCGACGATCCCTGAGCTTCCTATAGCTTTGATATTTATAAAACTGTTGAAAAACACAAGAAGTAAGTTTTCAAAAGCTTAGTAAGCCATTTACAAATAAAATTAACATTCAAAACATGAAAGCATCATAAAATTACATATACTCCATGGCTAAATACTATCTCAAACCAGATAGTTCATATACCTTTAACATATTTCCAATTCATTTACACATATAGCGTATTTTCTCATACTTATAACACATATCATCACTTGTACATATATTAACCTTTTATTCTCAAACAAAACATAGTATATACTTCAAACGTACTTGAATTGGAGGCATATATCATATAATTAATCTTTTCTCTGAATGCCCGTTGAATGGTTCGAAATCATAAGGATATGCAGATAGCTCAAAAAGCTCGTACAATGCCAATGTCCCAGACATGGTTTTACATGTAATCAAATATCGATGCCACTGTCCCAGACAGGGTCTTACACATAATCAAATACAATGCCAACATCCCAGACGTGGTCTTACACGATAACACATATCGGATCCTATGTCATGAGATATGTATCCTAACTATTCCTATGGTTCGTACGAGGCTTTTCGGACGTTGAAACTTTGTCGATACTTTCTCGGATATCTCATATTCAATCCAACAAGTCATTCATCATTGTTTAGTAGCATTTAAACATAAGTAAACCATTACAGACACATTTATTTGTATATAAACTTACCTCGTACAGATTCAGATAGATGGAATCGGCTACTCGATGACTTTCAACTATCAACAATCTAATTCTATTTTCTTTAGTTCTTGATCTAAATAAATTCAAATTTAACTCTTTTATTCACCAAATCATTCAAATAATCCAAAAACACATATTTAGGGCATTTTACATATTAGCCCTCACATTTTTACATTTTTTCACTTTAGTCCCTAATCACAAAAATCACAAAATATACAAAATTTCCATATACTCATGTTAGGCCGAATTCTCATAGTATTCATATAAGCCTATATATTTCATTTATTTCATATTTTAGTCCATTAAAATCTCATTTTTACAATTTAGTCCAAATTACTCAAATTCATAAAAAATTTAAAGACAAAACTTAGTAATCTAACACATATCTTCCATTTACTACCATCAAACTTCATAAACTCATAGTTTCAACAATAGCATAACTCAAAATCATCCACAAAATCAGAAATTAGGACATGGGCTTAGTAAAACACAAAGTAACGATCACAAAAAAGTAGAAATTATTAAAAGCCGAACAAAATCCATACTTTAATCACCAAATCAATGTGCTGAACCCTAAAACTCTTTTTTTTCTCTTTCTTTAGTGTTTTTCGGCCAAGATGAGTAAAATGAAGCAAAATTCATATTTTCTTTTATTTAATTCTTATTAATACATCATTTACCATATTAACCTTACTAAATCATTAACATATAACATATAAACCATGGACATAATTGTCCACCAACCTTTATAATGGTTAAATATCAACATAAGGACCTCACAATTAATAAGCCAAATTGAATAAGCACTTTTAACAATTAGCAAGCCACTTTTATACTTTATGCAATTAAGTCATTTTTTGTAATTAAGCACACATACGATAAAATTTTCATACGGAACTTTCACACATACTTAACCACATATTGTAAACATGGAAAATAATATTTAAATATTTTTTGACTCAAATTTTTGGTCCCGAAACCACTATTCTGAGTAGGGTCTAAACTAAACTATTACAATTCCCCCCTTAGAGATTTTCGTCCCCGAAAATCTTTCCATTGAACAGATTCAGATATTGCTATCTCATAACATCTTCAGGTTGCCACGTAGCCTCTTCAATACCGTGTCGATGCCACATCACTTTTACTAACGAAATTTTCTTATTTCACAGTTCTTTAATCTCACGAGCTAAAATAAGATCAGTTCTTCATCGTAGGTCATATCAGACTGAATCTCAATCTCAGACAGAGGAATCACATGTGAAGGATCAAATCTGTATCGTGGAAGCATCAATACATGAAATACATTGTGAATCTCTTCTAGCTCAGGTGGCAACAATAATCTATAAGCAACCGGCCCGATACGCTTGGAACTTTCATACAACTCGATAAGCCTCAAACTCAATTTCCCTTTTCTATTGAACCGAAGTACTTTCTTCCACAGAGATACTTTCAAAATAACTTTGTCACCAATCTCAAAATCAATATCTTTTCGTTTCAAATCTACGTAAGATTTCTAACGATCAGAAGCTGCTTTCAAGCTATTTCGAATCACTTTTACTTTCTGTTCAGTCTCTTTTATCAAATCCACCCCGTGACTCTTATTCTCACTGAGTTCAGTTCAATACAAAGGTGTACGGCATTTGTAACCATATAAGGCTTCATACGGTGCCATTTTAATGCTTGATTGAAAATTGTTATTATAAGTGAATTCAATCAAAGGCAAATACTGTTCCCACATACCTTCAAACTCAAGAATGCAACATCTCAACATATCCTCGAGTATCTGAATAATCTGCTCGGATTGACCATCCGTCTGTGGGTGAAAAGAAGTACTGAAATGCAATTTCGTATCTAAAGCCTCTTGCAATTTCTTCCAGAATCGTGAGGTGAATCTCGGATCTCTATCTGACACAATAGACTGTGCAATCTCACAATATTGAAAATGTAAAACTTAGCTAATTTATCAAGTGAGTAATCAGTTCGTACTAGAATAAAATTGGTTGATTTCGTCAATCAATCAACTATAACCCATATTGCATCTTTCTTTCTCGGAGATAGGGGAAAACCTAAAACAAAAACCATCGTCACTCTATCATATTACTACTCCGGAATCATAATCGGTTGTAATAAGCCAAATGGCACTTGATGTTCAGCTTTAACTTGCTGACAGATTAAGCATTTCGCAACAAATTCAGAGATATCATGCTTCATACTAGGCCACCAATAAAGTTGCTTTAGATCATTATTCATTTTCGTACTACCCGGATGAACAGATAACCGACTGTTGTGAGGTTCATTCAAAATCATCTGAATTAACTTTGGATTTCTCGGAACACAAATTCAATCTCGGAATCTCAGACAATTATCTTTATCAACTCTAAATTATGAATCCGAATCTAAATCAAACTGAACTCATTTTGTTAAAATCTCATTATCAACATTCTGAGCTTTGATAATCTGTTGAATGAATAACTGTCTTGCTTTAATTCGGCTAATACCGAACCATTATCAGACAGAACCAAATGAGCATTCATTGCATGCAATGCAAACAGTGATTTTCGACTTAAAGCATTAGCAACAACATTTGCTTTTCCCGGATGATAGTCAATAATAAGCTCGTAGTCTTTTAACAGTTCTAGCCATCTTCTCTGTTGCAGATTCAAATCCTTCTGAGTCATCAGATATTTCAAACTCTTATGATCAGAATATACGTGACATTTCTTCCCAAACAGATAATGGCGCCAAATCTTCAAAGCAAACACAATAGCTACTAACTTAAGATCGTTCATCAGATAGTTCTTTTTATGTGGTTTTAACTGTTTGGAAGCATAAGCAATAACTTTTCCCTCCTGCATCAAAACACATCCCAGACCATTCAACGAAGCGTCACTGTAGATCACAAATTCTTTCATCGATTTGGGTTGTACTAACACTGGAGCTTCAGTCAATAGAGCTTTCAATTGATCAAAGCTTTTCTGACACTTTTCAGACCATTCAAATTTCACATCTTTTTGAAGTAATTGCATAAACGGAGTTGCAATCACAGAAAACCTTTTACAAACTGTCTATAATAACCAGCAAGTCCCAAAAATTTACAAACTTTGGAGACATTTCTCGGAGGCTTTAAATCCAAAATAACTAAAATTTTGCTCGGATCAATTCAGATACCTGATGCTGATACAATATGGCCCAGAAAACTGACTTCTCGTAACCAGAATTCACATTTACTAAACTTCGCATATAATTGCTTACCACATAAAGTCTGTAATACTATTCTCAGATGCTTAGCATGCTTAGATTCTTCACGTGAATAAATCAATACGTCATCAACGACAACAAATCGATCTAAATACAGTCTAAAAATTTTGTTCATCAAATCCATAAAGATAGCAGGTGCATTAGTTAATCCAAAAGGCATAACTAAGAACTCATAGTGATCGTACCTCATTTTGAATGTGATTTTTGGAATGTCTAAGTCTTTTACTCACAACTGATAATAACCGAATCTCAAATCTATCTTCAAAAACACAGTAGCTCCTTTCAATTGATGAAACAAATCATCAATTCGAGGCAGAGGGTATTTATTCATGATAGTAACTTTATTCAACTAACGATAATCAATCATATTCTCATTGCACCGTCTTCCTTTTTCACAAACAGAACTAGAGCACCCCAAGGTGAAAAACTCAGTTTAGTAAACCTCTATTGGTTAATTCTTGCAACTGCGACTTTCATTCTTTTAGTTAGGCCAAAGCCATTCTATACGGAGCTATCGACATCGGATTAGTTCTCGGTACTAACTCAATGCCAAATTCAACTTCTCGTATCAGAGGTAATCCCGGAAGTTCTTCCAAAAACACATCAGGGAATTCACAAAAAATAGGCACCGATTCAACTTTATTTTCTGTTACTTTCGAATCAATCACATAGGTAAAATAAGCTTTACAACCTTTTCTCACAATACTTGGAGCTTTCATTGACGAAATCACAACCGATAACCCATTCAAATCACTACATTCAATTCAAACTATTTCATCATTCTTGCATCTCAAATCAATAGTTTTCCGTTTGCAATTCACAACATCATCATGCAAAGTTAACCAATCTATACCCATAATTATATCAAACTTATCGAAGGGTAATAACATCAGATCAGCCGAAAAACAAATGTCTCGAAACATTAACAGACAATTCTTGCAGACTTTATCAACCAAAACACATCTGCCTAAGGGGTTCGATACTCTAATAACAAATTCAATAGACTCTATAGGCAAAGTGTAACATCCCAAATTATGGCCTGGTCAGAATAGTGGTTTCAGAATTATAAATATAATGTTAAAATAATTATTTTATGATCATTATGAGGTCTACAGTATGAGAATAAACATGTGTTAAAGTTTCATGAAGAAATTCTAAGTGCAAGGTGTCCAATTGGAAACTAGAGACCAATTTGAATAAATTGCAAAACTTGGTTTCTAGAAGAAATTTGTATGAAATTGCTTTGGGATATTAATTAGAGGTCCTTAAAGAGTAATTTACCCAATTTCTAAGTTTTTGGACAAAAATGGGCATGCATGGAAAATTTTGGAAGTTTAGTAAGGAAGGGCATTTTGGTCATTTGGTAATAAACTAAATAAAAAGGGAAAAATCAAGCTAAAATCAATTCATTTTCTACTCCATGCTGTCGAAATTCTAAGGGTCTCTATAGCTAGGGTTTTCCAACATTTCAAGCTTGATAGTAAGTCAATCCTAGCTCCGTTTTTAATGTTCTTCATATTTTTGAAATCTTCGTAACATGCTCTTTCTATTTCTACCCATATGTCATCTAGGGTTCATGTATATAAAATTACTCATGCATGAGATGTTTGTATTTTGATGATTTATGAAAGAATATGAGAGTCTAAAGGATGGTAAACAACTTTTATTAAGTGGTTTTTCATGGAAATGGCTTAAAGGACTAAATTAAAAAATTTGTGAAAATGGGTAGATAAATGCAGAATGAAGGAAAAACATGGGCTGCTATGAGTGTGAATAACATCCGGCTAGGCTTGGGTAGCCAAGGAATGACATGCATTTCATTATACGAGCCTTGGGAATAAATTGTAAATATTGTGAAAAGTTAGGGGCAAAATAGTCATTTTGCCCGGGGGTGAGTTTCAATACTCAAATGAAAAATGTGAAGTATTAATAGTTTAATTTTATTGTTATAAGCCCCGAGGAACCAATTCTGGAGGTCGACCGTGGAAAACGAAAGGTTTTAGAATTACTGAGACATGAATCTGAAACGACTACCAGGTAAGTTCGTATAACCCGATATAACCCAAAGTAAACTCTTAATATACTTAAAACTTCATGTTCTTGAATGTATGATAATTAGATATTCATTGCATGATAATCTATAAGATGTGCAAGTGTAAATGAAAAGATGATAAATGTCCCGGTTGAAATAAAAAGGGAAATTCGATGGTTAAATTATGGCTTACATGACTTGAGATCCTGCATGTGTTGCAGAGAAGGATTTAGCCCGGACGACTAATCTGCTGATCTCAATATAAAAAAGATCTAGCCCAGACGGGTGTCCCTTGCGTGATCGAGCCTCCCGAAGAATATGGGTACAATAAGGATTTAGCCCGGACAGGTAATCCAATTTAGGACTAAATTTAGCCTGGATTGGCAATTCAGATCCAAGTTTATGAGAGAAATTGTCATTGAACAAGATTTACCCAAGACTGGTAATCCCGAAAATGCTCTATGAATTGATACTACGGGGGATTTAGCTTGGACTAGTAATCCCGCCGTAAGATGTAAGGTTTACGGGAGTGCGTACCTGAGATGATCACTTGTACGACTTGACAGTAATTGGGCTATCCATCGAGATTTTTGAGAAATTCAATGGGATTAACATGAGAAATAAAGAATGGAAATACTGAATTGATGAGCTCATCTAAGACTAATGACATGATGTATTGATATGAGACTAACTTAATGATTGAGTTCATGTGATAAGGAAACTATTTCATGCTTGTTGGAATTATTGCCTAATATGGTTGTATGCTAATTAACCGGTAAGTTTACTTTCCAGTTATCCAGACTTACTAAGCATGTAAATGCTTACCCCTCTTTCTTTTCCCTTATTTTTCAAAGCTCGAGGACTCGTGAAGTTTGGAAGACAGTCGGAGCTTTGTCAACACTATCAACTTGTCTTATTTTGGTATATAGAAACTTTTATTTCGTTAAAATGGCATGTATAGGATTTTTGGTTATTTTGTTATATGTGTCATTTGGCTAGCTAATGTAAGGGCTTGAATGATATGCTTACATTATTTTGTATATGGCCATGAGGTATGGCTTATTTTGATGAAGGTTATAAACCTACTAAATATGCATGGTTATGTGTGAATGTTTCTTGTGGATGTCAAATGTGTTATTCCATGAATGGATATGTGTAATGTGGTCGAATCACTTGGAGATGGTTAGGTCATAACTGCCAATGAATTATAAAACGAGCCAAGTATAAAAAATGTGATTATTGGAATGGTAATGTTTAATACAAAAAGGATAACCTAGCATGTGCTTAACCAATGAGATGAGGTTAAAATGTAAAAGACTATGCCAAGGTGGGTTTTGAACATATTTAGGCCATGTTAAATACCATTGAAACTTATAAATGTGTATGGATGTTGAGGGTGACCCTTGGCTTGGAAAATAGCCTCCAAAAAGGTCCACACGGGGGAGACACACGGGCATGTGTTTAGGTCATGCACAGCAGCCCATTGGGCGTGCTGCTCAGCTGTGTGTCCCCCGCACCTAAAAGTTTTAGGTTAGTTTGCTTGATAGTCAACACACGGGCAGAGACATGACCGTGTGTCTCAATCGCGTGGTGGACACAGCCTAGTACATGGGCGTGTGCCTTCGCCATGTGCCTTTAGATGGTTGATGATGTCATAAACAGAATGTCTAGGTTTTTCTATATGGACGATGATACGAGCGTGTCTAGGCCATTTGAGGGACTCGGGCGTGAGCTCGGCCGTGTGAAAACCCTTGTAGGTTCGAAATGAAAAATAAATTTTAATAATTCAACACGGGTGAGGGACATAGGTGTGCTCTCAAGCACACGGGCGTGTACAATGTCTCCACACAGGCGTGTGAGGCTTAACCCTAGGAATTTTTATAAACTTTTTGTAAGTTCTCGATTCTGTCCCAGATCATTTTTAATGTATAATTTGGACCTCATAGGTCCATAATGGAGACAATATGATTTTGTTCAATTGGTTTGAATTTGGAAATGAAAATTAATGACTCATCTTTCCAAAAATGTATGAGTATGTGTCTGGTAATGCCTCGTACTTTATCCCAGTCTCGGGTATGGGTAAGAGGTGTTACATTTAGTGGTATCAGAGCTACGATTTAGTCGATTCTTGGACTAACGTAGATGTAACGAGTTTAGCTATACATGCCATTATACAAATTTTGATAGTGTGACATCTCCTAACTTTTTAATTGTATTTGGATATAGTAAATGTCTTCCAATCAAGCCCAAGATGAGTCTGAGGGAGCCAAGAGTCATGCTCCAACTTTCGTACTACGAGCTATTTCTAGTAGTAGAAAACCTATGTCTGAAGGCTGGGAAGAGGCAAGAGCAGTCTTTTTTGATATGATGGATGAGTAGTTCGGGGAATACTTGAGAAACCACCCTGAAATACCACGTACACCTCCACCTGCTAACCGACCTGATGAAGTACCAAGGGTTGTTGAACCAGTGAGAATTGGTAAGGCCCTAGTGGATAAACTTAGGAAATACAGGGCTAAAGAGTTTAGGGCTAAGGTCGAGGATGATGCTGAACGAGCTGAGTTCTGGCTTGAGAATACTGTGTGAGTTTTAGATGAATTGTCATGTACACCCGAGGAATGCTTGAAGTGTGTTATATCCCTTCTGAAGGATACTGCATACCACTGGTGGAAGACGGTATCCTCAATGGTACCAAAGGAAGACATTACATGGGAGTTCTTCCAAGCTGAGTTTAGAAAGAAATACATTAGTCAAAGGTTTTAGACTCGAAGTGAAAGGAGTTCCTGGAACTCAAATAAGGAAATAAGACTGTGTCAGGGTACGAAAGGAAATTTGTAAGGTTAAGTTAGTATGCAACGGAGTGGGTTCAATTAGAGAAGGAAATGTGTAAGTGCTTCGAGGAAAGCTTGAATGAGGAAATTAAATTACTGATTGGGATATTTGAGATATGAGAATTTGCCGCATTTGCTGATCGGGCGAAGAAGGCCGAAGAGCTAAATAATGAAAGAAATCAAGCTAAGAGAGAAGCTCGAGTTTCAAGTAAGAGGTCTAGCGTCAAAACACACTCCTTCCCCACAAAGAAATCGAGAAGTCACCAGGAATGTTTCACTTCATCGGTGGGATATTCGGGTAGAGCAAGGAGCTCCAAACATCATAACCCGAAGTCTTTTTCCCCTATGGTAACTAGTGTGGGAAGTGTAGATGAACAAAATCGGACGTGTAAAACCTGCAACAAATTCCACTTCGGAGAGTGCCGAATGAAGAGCGGTGCGTGTTTTAGATATGGGTCTCTTGACCATTTTCTCAGAGACTGCCCAGAGTGAGTTAATAAAGAGATTGAATTAGCCCTGGAGCAGAATGCTCCTATTTCTCGAGGTAGACCCCTGAGGCATCCCAATAGTACAAGCAACAGTTGAACTGTTGCTAAGGATGCTACTGCAAAATTAGAAGTTCGAGCCCCAACAAGAACTTATGCAGTATGCGCTCGAGAGGAAGCCTCTACTACCGATGTCATCACGAGTATATTTTCTATCTATAATACTCGTGTCATTGCCTTAATAGACCCAGGGTCAACCTATTTGTACATTTGCATGAAATTGGTGTCTAGCATGAACATGTCTGTAGAACCTACAGAATTTGTGATTAAGGTGTCAAATCCTCTAGGCAAGTCAGTCCTAGCTGATAAAGTCTGTAAGAATTGTCCCTTGATGATTCAAGGTCATTGTTTTCCAGCTAACCTTATGTTATTGCCATTCGATAAGTTTGATGTAATACTTGGTATGGATTGGTTAGTTATGCATGATGTGGTTGTAAATTGTCGTAGCAAGTATATTGAATTGAAGTGCTCAGATGGTGAGATTCTCCGAATTGATTCCAGTGAGTTGGATACTCCGCTGGTTGTGATTACCTCAATGATGGCTCAAAGGTATATGAGAAAAGGATATGAAGCCTACCTTGCTTTCGTGTTCAATACTAAAGAATCTAAATTGAAGTTGGAATTGGTACCGATAGTGTACGAATATCTGGATGTGTTTCCGCGAGAGCTACCCGGATTACCTCCCGTTAGAGAAGTAGAGTTTGGTATTGAGTTGGTGCCTGGGGTAGCTCCTATTTCTATTGCTCCGTATAGGATGGCACCAACCGAACTGAAAGAGTTAAAAGCAGAGTTGCAAGATCTAATGGACAAAGGTTTTACAAGACTGAGCTTTTTGCCTTAGGGTGCTCCCGTATTATTTGTAAAGAAGAAATATGGTTCGATAAGGTTGTGTATAGACTACCGACAACTTAACAAGGTAACTATCAAGAACAAGTATCTGTTGCCAAGGATTGATGATCTATTTGATCAATTGAGAGGAGCCACTATATTTTCAAAAATAGATCTAAGATCCAGATACTACCAGTTACGAGTTAAAGAGTTGGATGTGCCTAAGACCACTTTCAGGACAAGGTATGGTCATTTCAAGTTCTTGGTCATGCCTTTTGGTCTAATGAATGCTCCAACTGCATTTATGGACTTAATGAATCGTGTTTTTTGAGCATACTTGGAGAAGTTTGTTATGGTATTCATTGAAGATATTTTGATCTATTCTCGTAATGAGTCCGAGCATGTTGAACATTTGAATACTGTTTTACAGACTTTGCGAGATAAGAAATTGTATGCTAAGTTCAGCAAAAGCGAGTTCTGGCTTCGAGAGGTTGGATTCTTGGGTCACATTGTGTCAGATGATGGCATCCGAGTAGATCCAAACAAAATTTCTTCCATTATCAAGTGGAAGCCGCCGAAGAACATAACCGAGGTTAGAAGCTTCTTAGGTTTAGCCGGTTACTATCGACGCTTTGTGAAAGGATTTTTGATGATTGCAACTCCTTTGATGAGGTTGTTGCGAAAAGATGTTAACTTTGAATGGTCGGAAAAGTGTCAGTAGAGCTTTGAAAAGTTAAAGACGTTGCTAACAGAAGCTCCAGTTTTAGTGCAGCCCAAACTAGGAAAAGAATTTGTGGTCTACAGTGATGCATCCTTGAATGGATTGGGTTGCATGATGATACAAGGAAGCAAAATGATAGGCTATTCTTCAGGGCAATTGAAGCCACATGAGAAAAATTATCCAACACATGACTTGGAGCTAGCATCCATTGTGTTTGCCCTAAAGATTTGGAGACACCATTTGTATGGTGAGCGTGTAGTGTATTCACAGATCACTAGAGTTTGAAGTATTTGATGACTCAAAAGAAATTGAATCTGAGACAACAAAGATGGTTAGAGTTGATTAAAGATTATGAGCTGATAATTGATTATCACTCGGGAAAGGCGAACGTGGTCGCCAATGCTCTAAGTAGGAAGTCCTTATTTGCATTGAGGGCTATGAACATGCAATTGGCATTGTCTGATGATGGTTCGGTCTTGGCAGATTTAAGATCCAAACCAACATTTCTACAAGAAATTTGTGCAGCCCAGGCCAGTGATAGTGATTTGCAAGCCAAGAGAACTCAATACAAGTCAGGAACTGAATCAAATTTTTGGATTGGTTCCGGCGGTTGCTTGATGTTCAGAGATAGAATATGTGTACCGAGAGACAATGAGCTTATTCAGAAAATTATACAAGAGGCGCATGATAGTTGTTTTTCTATTCATCCGGGAAGTACCAAGATGTATAACGATTTGAAGAAAATGTAATGGTGGAATGGAATGAAAAGAGACATCTCTGAATTTGTATCGAAATGCTTGATATGCCAGCAAGTCAAGGCTGAACACCAAGTACCTTCAGGTTTGTTACAGCCTATGATGGTCCCCGAATGGAAGTGGGATAGGATTGTTATGGATTCCGTGACCGGATTAGCGTTGACACAGAAAATGAAAGATGTTTTTTGGTTTGTGATTAATAGACGAAGTCGGCTCACTTCATTCCTGTACGGACATATTATGCTCTTGACAAATTGATCGATTTGTATGTATCTGAAATTGTGCGATTACACGGGGTACCGATATCAATTATCTCAAACAGCGACCCGAGATTTACTTTGAGATTTTAGAAGAAGCTACAAGAAGCCCTGGGTACAAAGTTGAATTTTAGTACGGCTTTTCACCCACAGATTGATGGTCAATCTGAGCGAACGATTCAAATTCTTAAGGACATGTTACAGTGTTGCATCCTTGAATTTCAGGGTAGTTGGGAAAAATACCTACCATTGGTGGAATTTGCCTATAACAATAGTTTCCAGATGAGTTTCAAAACGGCACCCTATGAAGCCTTGTATGGCAGGAAGTGTCGAACTCCACTGTATTGGACAGAACTTAAGGAAATTCAGATTCATGGAGTTGATTTAATCAAGAAAACTAAAGAAAAGGTTAATGTGATACGGGATTGCTTGAAAGCAGCATTGGATAGGTAAAAGTTGTATGCTGATTTGAAAAGGAAAGAGATCGAGTTTTAGATTGGAGATAAAGTTCTTTTAAAGTGTCTCCATGGAAAAAGGTATTGAGATTCGGCTGAAAAGGCAAACTAAGTCCGCAATTTACTAAACTATATGAGATCACTGAAAGACTTGGACCATTAGCCTATCGTTTAGCATTGCCACCTGAATTGGAAAATATTCATGATGTATTCCATGTATCCATGTTTTGACGACATCGGTCAGACCCTTCCCATGTGATTTCACCTACGGAAGTTGAAATTAGACCAAACATGACTTATGGTGAAGAACCGGTCAAGATTTTGGCTCGAGAAGTCAAACAGTTGAGGAATAAGAATATAGCCTTGGTGAAAGTTTTATGGCATCAACACAAAGTGGAAGAGGCTACATGGGAGCCCGAAGAAACTATAAGAATTCAATATCCGAACCTGTTTACTAGTAAGACTTTCGAGGACGAAAGTCCCTAATGGGGGAGAAATGTAGCATCCCAATTAGGGCCTAGTCGGAATAGCAGTTTCGGGACCATAAATCTAACATTAAAATAATTATTTTATGATCAGTATGAGGTATAGGATATAAGAAGAAGCATGTGCTAAAGTTTCATGAATACAAGAGTCCAATTGGAAATTAGGGACCAATTCGAATAAATTGCAAAACATGGATTCTAGAAGCAATTTGTATGAAATTTTTTTGAGATATTAATTAAAAGTCCTTAAAGACTAATTTACCCAATTTCTAAGTTTTTGGACAAAAATGGGTATGCATGGAAAATTTTGGAAGTTTAGTAAGGAATGGCATTTTGGAATAAATCAAGATGTCATCAATAAACACAATAACAAACTTATCTAAGTATGGCTGGAATATCTTATTCATCAAGTCTATAAATACAGCTGCTGTATTTGTCAACCCAAAAGGCATCCTAAGAAATTCATAATGGCCATACCTCCTTCTGAAAGCAGTCTTAGGTACATCTAACTCTTTTACTTGCAAGTGGTAGTAGTCGGATCTCAGATCTATCTTAGAAAACACAGTGGCTCCCTTAAATTGATCAAACAAGTCGTCGATTCTTGGCAACAGATACTTGTTCTTGATGGTTACCTTTTTGAGTTGTCGGTAGTCTATACACAACCTCATCAAACCATCTTTCTTCTTTACAAATAATACTGGAGAACCCCAAGGTGAAAAGCTCGGCCTTGCAAAACCTTTATCCGTCAATTCTTGCAACTGTGCTTTTAACTCTTTCAGTTCGGTTGGTGCCATCCTATACGGAGCAATAGAAATAGGAGTTGTCCCAAGCACCAGCTCAATACCAAACTCTACTTCTTTAACGGGAGGTAATCCGGGTAGTTCTTCTAGAAACACGTCCTGATACTCACATATTATCAGTACCGATTCTAACTTCAACTCAGAATCTTTAGTATTCAACACAAAACAAGGTAGGCTTCATATCCTTTTCTCATATACCTTTGAGCCATCATCTATGAAATCACAATCGGTGGAGTACCCAACCCACTTAGATTAATCCGGAGAATCTCACCATTTGAGCATTTCAATTCGATTTACTTGCTACCACAATTTATAATCACATCATGGAGGGTCAACCAATCCATACCAAGTATTACGTCAAATTCATCGAAAGGCAAAAGCATAAGATTAGCCGGAAAACAATAACCTTGGATTGTCAAAGGACAACTCTTACAAACTTTATCTACTAAGTCAGACTTGCCTAGAGGGTTCGACACCTTAATCACAAACTCCTTAGATTCTATAGACATATTCATGCTAGACACCAATTTCATGCAAATATACGACTGGGTCGACGTTGGGTCAATCAAGGCAATAACATGAACATCATGAAGAGAGAATGTACCCATAATGACATCAGGAGCAGAGGCTTCCTCTCTATCACGTATCGCGTAAGTTCTTGCCGGGGCCTAAGTCTTTGGTTTTGCAGTTGTGTCCTTGGTAACATTTCGACTGCCACTTGCACTACTAGGATATCGGGGTGGTCTACCTTGGGAATTAGGAGCATTAGACTTTGGGGCTAGATCTACCTCTTTATCAACTCGTTCCGGGTAATCTTTAAAAAAGTGGTCAAGAGAACCACATCCGTAGCATGCACCAGTCCCCTTTTGACACTCACCGGAGTGGAATTTATTGCAGCTTTCACACCTCAACTATTGATCATCCACACTTCCAACACTAGTTACCTTAGAGAAGGAAGACTTCGGGTTATGACGCTTAGAGCTTCTTGTTCTACCCGAATATCCAATTGATGTAGTGGAGCGCTCTTGTTGACTCTTCGATTTCTTTATGGGAAAAGAGTGTGTTTTGCCACTAGATCTCTTATTCGAAATTCGAACCTCTCTCTTTGCTTGCTTTCTTTCATTTTTTAGCTCTTCGGCCTTCTTGGCCCGATCAGCCAGTGCTGCAAATTCTCATATCTTAAGGATCCCGATCAACAACTTAATTTTCTCATTCAAGCCTTTCTCGAAGCGCTTTCACATTTCTGTCTCTGATTGTACCTATTCCGTGGCATATTGACTTAACCTTACGAATTCCCTCTCATATTCCGCCACTGTCTTATTTCATTGGCTAAGCTCTAAGAATTCTTTTTGCTTCGAGTCTAAAAATCTTTGACTGATGTATTTCTTTTTAAACTCAGCTTGGAAGAACTCCTATGTAATATATTCCTTCGGTACCACTGAAGATACAGTCTTCCACCAGTGATATGAAGTATCTTTTAGAAGAGATACAGCACACTTTAAACACTCCTCAGGTGTACATGACAACTTGTCCAAAACTTGCACAGTGTTCTCGAGCCAGAACTCAGCTTGTTCAGCATCATCATCAGCCTTAGCTCTAAACTCTTTAGCCCCATATTTTTTAAGTTTGTCCACTGGGGCTTTACCAATTCTCACAGGTGCCATACCTTGTGCCACTTCTCCCTCAGGTTGAGCAGGGGGCAGAGGAGGTCGTGTTATATTAGGGCGGTTTCTAAAATAGTCCCCAAACTATTCATCCATCATCTTGAAAAAAGAAACTCTTGCCTCTTCCTGGCATTCAAATATAGGCCTTTTACTACTACTAGCAGTAGCTCGCTGAACGGAAGCTGGAGCATGGCTCTCGTCTCCCTCGGGCTCATCTTGAGCTTGATTGGAAGACATTTACTATATTCAAATACAATTAAAAATGGTTAGGAGATGTCACACTATCATAACTTGTACGATAGCATGTATAGTTATACTCAATACATGCTACATTAGTCCTAGAACTAACTAAACCGTAGCTCTGATGCCACTAAATGTAACACCCCTTACCCGTATTCGAGATCGAGATAAGGTATGGGGCATTACCGTACACAAACATGACATTTCCAGAAAATCAAAGGCTATAAAATTTCGTTCCAAATTAAAACCAATCAAACATATTCATAGTGTCCCTATTATGGGCCTACGAGGCCAAAAACATGCATTAAGAATGGTCCAGGACTAAACCGATAGCTTAAGAAAATCTTAGGAAAATTCCTAGGTTTAAGCCTCACATACCAGTGTGGAGGCAATGCACACGCCCAATTGCTTGGGATACGCCCGTGTCCCTTACCCATGTGGAATTATTTGAATTTATTTTCCATTTCGAACCTATAGGGGTTTTCACATGGTCGAGAACACGCCCATGTCCCTGGTCGGTGTCCTTCACATGGCCTAGACATGCCCAAGTCCAAAAACCTAAGCATTCTTTTTATGACATCATCATGCATTTCGGGGCACACGGCCAAGACACACGCCCGTGTGCTAGGCCGTTTCCTCCACACGGTTGAGACACACAGCCGTGTCTCTGCCCGTATGTTTACTACCATGTATACTGACTTAAAAATTTTAGGTGCAGGGGATACACGACCGTATGACACGCCCATGGAACATATCGTGTGTCACACACGCCCGTGTGTCTACCCGTGTGGACCTTTTTGGAGGCTACAGTCCCAGCCAATGGTCACCCTCAACATCCACACACCTCTGTGAACTTCTATGGTTTTTAACATGGCCTAAATAAGCTCAATGACTACCTTCAATGGTCTATTGCATATTAACCTCATCTCATTGGTTTTATACGTGCTAGATTATCCACTTTGTATTAAGGATTACCATATCATCAATCACATTTATACTTGGCTCATTTTATAACTCATTGCCAATTATGACCCAGCCATCTCCAAGTGATTTGGCCATATTCCACATGTCCATTCATGATATACCACAATTAACCATCTCATGAACATTTAAACACCAACATGCACAATTAGTTAGTTACAACCTACATCACAATGAGCCATGTCCTATGGCTATATACAAAATGAATAGGTATATCATTCAAGCCCTTACATTGGCTAACCAATGACACATAACAAAATAACCAAAAACCTATACATGCCATTGTAAAAAAGTAAAGATATCTATATACCAAAGTAAGATAAGCTGATAGTGTTAACAACACTCCAATCGTCTTCCAATCTTTACGAGTCCATGAGCTCTATAAAATAGGGAAAGAAAGGGGTAAGCGTTAACGTGCTTAGTAAGTTCGGATAACAGAAAGGTAAACTTACCGGTTAATTTGCATACAACCATAAGAGATATTTATGCCAAACATGCATAGTATAAATTCCCTATCACATACACTCAATCATCAAGTTAGTTTCCTCTCAAGCAATATGGCATTAATTTTGGTGAGCTCATCAATTCAAACATTTCCATTCTCGTGTCTTATTATAGTCCCGTTGAATTTCTCAGAAATCTTAATGGGTATCCCATTTACCGTCAAGTCATGCTAGTGACCATTTTAAATATACACTCCCATGAACCTCACTCTTATGGCGGGATTATCAATCCAGGTTATATCCCTCATAACATAAATTCAAGGAGTATTGTCGGGATTACCATTCCAAGCTAAATCCCTTACAACAACAATTACTCCAATACGCTCGGGTCTGAAATGCCAGTCCAGGCTAATTTCAATCCTTAATCGTATTACCCATCTGGGCTAAATCCACAATGCATATATATTCATCGGGAGGTTCAGTCACTTAAGAAACCCCCGTACGGGCTGGATCCTTAGTACACTGAGATCATCGAATTACCCGTCCGGGCTAAATCCCTCTCTGCAACACATGCAAGATCTTATGTCACATAAACAAGAATTTACCCATCGAATCCCCTTTTTTTATTCAACCGGGACAATTGTCATCCTTTACATTTTACACTACAACATTTCATTGATTGTCATGCAATCAATATCTAAATTATCATACATTTAAAAATTTGCATTTTCAAGTATATTTAAAGTTTACTTTGAGTTACACGAACTTGCCTAGTAATTGCTTCAGTTTAATATTTCGATTATTCCGAAACATTTTGTTTTCCACGGTTGACTTTCGAAATTAGTTCCTCGGGGTCTACATTAGTAAAAATAAATTATTAATACCTCATTCTATTTATTTCAGACCTAAATTTTACCCCTAGGCAAAATGACCATTTTCCCCTAACATTTTGCATTTTTACAAATTAGTCCCTAGGCTCGTATAATGGAATGCATGAAATTCCTTGGTTACCCATGCCTAAACGAATGTATCCTAGCTCATACCAGCCCATAATTTCCTCTATTTCACATTTCTACCACATATTTTATACTTTTTACAAAATGGTCCTTTAAGCCATTTCCATGAAAACCTACCTAGTAAAAGTTGTTTACCATCCTTTAAACTCTCATATTTCTCCATAAATCATCAAAACACACGCATCTCATGCATGGGTAAATTTCCAAACATGAACCCTAGCTTGAGATATGGGTAGAAATGGATAGAGCATGTTACGAGGATCTCAAAATTACAAAAAAATTAAAAACGAGGCTAGGGAGAACTTACTATTGAGCATGAAATGTTGAAAACCCCAGATTATGGAACTCTAGGAATTTCAGCAGCTATGGGGAAGAAGATGACTGATTTTGGCTTTCTTTTTCCCTTTTTATTAAGTTTATTACCAAACGACCAAAATGTCCCTCCTTACAAAACTTCCAAATTTTTCTCTGCATGCCCATTTTTTTCCAAAAACTTAAAATCTAGACAAATTGCTATTTAAGACCTTCTAATTTATAATTCAAAGTAATTTGATGCAAATTGCTTCTAGAACCCAATTTTTACAATTTATTCAATTTGGTCCCAAATTTCCAATTGGACACCTTTTACTTAAACTTTCTTCATGAAACTTTAACACATGCTTATTTTCATATCCTAGAACTCACAATAATCATAAAAAAATATTTTAACATCAGATTCGTGGTCCTGAAACTACTATTCTGACTAGGCCCTATTTTAGGACGTTACACTTAATATACTTAAAAATGCATGTTCTTGAATGTATGATAATTAGATATTCATCGAATGATAAACCATAAGACGTGCTAGTGTAAATAAAAAGATGATGAATGTCCCAGATGAAATAAAAAGGGAAATCCAATGGTTAAATTATGGCTTACATGACTTGAGATCCTGCATGTGTTGTAGAAAAGGATTTAGCCTAGATGGGTAATCCGCTAATCTCAATATAGAAAGGATCTAGCCCGAACGGGTGTTTGTTGCGTGATTTAGCCTCCCGAAGAATATGGGTACAATAAGGATTTAGCTCAGACGGGTAATCCGGTTGAGGACTAAATTTAGCCTGGACTGGCAATTTAGATCTAAGTTTATGAGAGCAATTGTCATTGAACAAGATTTAGCCAGGACTGGTAATCCCGACAATGCTCTATGAGTTGATACTACGGGGATTTAGCCTGGAATGGTAATCCCGTTGTAAGATGTAAGGTTTGCAGGAGTGCGTACCTAAGATGATCACTTGTACGGCTTGACGGTAATTGGGCTACCAATCGAGATTTTCGAGAAATTCAATGGGATTAACATGAGAAATAAAGAATGGAAATAATAAATTGATGAGCTCATCTAAGACTAATGACATGCTATATTGATATGAGACTAACTTGATGATTGAGTTCATGTGATAGGGAAACTATTTCATACTTGTTGGAATTATTGCCTAATATGGTTGTATGCTAATTAACCGGTAAGTTTACTTTCATGTTATCCAGACTTACTAAGCATGTAAATGCTTACCCCTCTTTCTTTTCCCTTGTTTTTCAAAGCTTGAGAACTCGTAAAGGTTGGAAGACAATCAGAGCTTTGTCAACACTATCAACTTGTCTTATTTTGGTATATAGAAACTTTTATTTCATTATAATGGTATGTACAGGATTTTTGGTTATTTTGTTATATGTGTCATTTGGCTAGCCAATGTAAGGGCTTGAATGATATACTTACATTATTTTGTATATGGCCATGAGGTATGGCTTATTTTGATGAAGGTTATAAACCTACTAAATGTGCATGGTTACGTGTGAATGTTTCTTATGGATGTCAAATGTGTTATTCCATGAATGGATATGTGTAATGTGATCAAATCACTTGGAGATGGTTAGGTCATAACTGGAAATGAGTTATAAAATGAGCCAAGTATAAAATGTGATTATTGGAATGGTAATCTTTAATACAAAAAGGATAGTCGAGCATGTGCTTAACCAATGAGATGAGGTTAACATCCAAAAGACTATGCCAAGATAGGCTATGGACATATTTAGGCCATGTTAAATACCATTGAAACTTATAAATGTGTATGGATGTTGAGGGTGACCCTTGGCTTGGAAAATAGCCTCTAAAAAGGTCCACATGGGTAGACACATGAGCATGTTTCTAGGCCGTGTGTCAGCCTCTTAGGCGTGTCACTCAGCCGTGTGTCCCCTACACCTAGAAGTTTTAGGTCAGTTTGCATGATAGTAAACACACGGGCAGAGACACGGCTGTGTGGCTCAACCGTATGAAGGGCACGGCCTAGTACACGGGCGTGTGCCTTAGCCGTGTGCCTCTAGATGGATGATGATATCATAAATAGAATGTCTAGGTTTTTGGACACAGGCGTGTCTAGGCCGTGTGAGGGACACTGGAGAGAGACATGGGCGTGTGCTCGGCCGTGTATGTAATGCCCCAATTTTCGGAAATTTTGTGGATGTTGGCAAATTTTAAATTTTTGGTGTTCTGTCTGCTTGGCGTAGATTTAATCAGGTTAGTGGACCTCTAGAAGGACCAAGCTTAAGTTAAAACCCGGTAATTTAAATTAGTTTTGATTCCATAGGAAGAAGGGGTTCTGGTTAATTGGGCTTTTAAGTATTAATTGGGTAAAAATTAAACACAAGGAAGCAGGTGGAAAGGTGGCATGTGATGCCACTGGGGAGGCTATAAAGGGGCGTGTGGATGCTAAGGAGAACCAAGGTTCAAGTCATAATGAAAGCATATTAAAGGAATTATTTTTTTTATGGTTGGAAAGGGTAAGTAATGGAACTCAAGTGAAAGACTGTCAGGAGGAGTTTAAATTGCTCAAGGGATTGAGTAAGGAGGGGATAAGGGAAAGGATTTAGGAGCTGATTAAGGAGAGCAGTATTGGCTGAATGGTGGACTCTTGGGGAGCAAGAGTTGGCCGGACAAGGGTTTGCTTAGGGGGAAAATTTCGGCTAGGTTAAATGCCAAGTATAAATTCGGCATGAAGGGGTAAGTGTGCCGTTTTTCTGACCATCTTTCCTCCTCCTCCTTTCTTTTCTTTTTCTCTCCATCTACCTTCTCCTCTTCTTTCCTCCATAGCCGAATCCTTCTACCACCTTTCCCTACACCACTTCCTTACTATTATTTTTAAGCCTTATAGCTGAATATCACAAAAGCCGAAATCCCGAAGGTTCATATTGTTTGTGCCGAATTCTCCTAGCAAAACATACTGATCTTTCTTCATCCTTTTTGATCAATTCTTTCTTTCTCTAAACCCCAAACCTCTGTCGACAAAGCCACTACAAAACCCTCACATTTTCTTCATTGTTGCAAAAAGCCGAAAACGCATAGCCTTAGGGACATAGCCGAATTCTGAGATCTCTAAGGGCTCGACTTTTGTTATCATTTGAAGGGTTAGATCTACATCAGAATCGAGTAGGAGTTAATTAGAATCATTGACCGAAGGAACCGGTGGTAAGTTTTTGAACCTAATCTTTATTTCAGGTATTAGAAAAAGTCGAAACCCCTAAAAGTTAGGGAGGCTGTCGATTTGGGTTGTAGCTCTAAGGGTTGTTATAATTGTTTTATTTTGCTAATAGTGTGATCTAGAGGCTACT
The DNA here is from genome assembly GCF_007990345.1 of Gossypium hirsutum. Lineage (NCBI taxonomy): Eukaryota > Viridiplantae > Streptophyta > Magnoliopsida > Malvales > Malvaceae > Gossypium > Gossypium hirsutum. The sequence goes on along the minus strand of NC_053430.1, from coordinate 39,013,080 downwards.
GATCGAGGGCTTGGACAGGTGGAATGACTGGATCTAAACCTAGTCGCTAATTTCGGCAAAGATAGGATCGCTAGTGCCTAAGGTGTTTTGGCCGAATATGGAAAGGGGTTAGTATGTAGTTCGTTTTAATAGTTAGATTAACGTGTTAGTAATCCAATTGTAGGTAGTTTGTGTGTGGATCTCGTCAGCATATCGTCCAAACAGGTGTGTAACTGACACCCTTTCATAGTCTAGATCGGCAAAAGCCGAAAAGCTAAAATGCCGAAAAACTGGTATTTTGTCGACTTGCGAGTGTGTGAATGCTCGTATGGTAAATCGATTAACGTTTTTGGTAAACTACAATGTTTATACTGTAGAGTGCATGATTTTTGTGCCTTCAATATTTTTGGGCTTTATGGGCCAAAATTGGGATAGTGGGCCAACGAGCCCAATTCGGTAAAAACCCTCGGAAAGTGTTTTTGTTAGTACGTGAAAGGTGGGAATATGGATGAAAACCCTTAAAACCGATAAACTTACTGAAATACCTTTATAGGTGGACAATTTACAGATTTACCGCTAAGAGTAAAATTACTAATATACCCCTAGGGTTAAGGTTAACCTGAATGCATGTTTGACTGTTATTATTTACTGCATGCCATGTTATTATTATCTAATGCATGGGACTCGAATACTGATGGAGGAAGTACTGAAAGTGGCTTGTCCACGTACTGGAGGCTTTGCCTAAACTTACTGATAACTGAGCAGCAATGCTGCAACTGTGGAGTGTAGGGCTGGGTGGGTTGAGCTATTCCCCACATGGAGTGTAGGGCTAGTACGGGTGGAGTTTAGCAGTTGGTTATAGGCTGGGTTGGGCTTGCATACACGAATATGTCTGATCTATTCTGGAATGGGCCTATGGGCCATACTGTTATCTAAATGGGCTTAGGTCCAATGGGCTTGAGCTGACTTGGGCTTTGGATGGGTTTTCCTTACACACTGAGTTTTCCAAACTCACCCCTTTCTCTTCCATCCTTGCAGGTGAGCCCTAGTAGGTGGACTTGGAGCTGGGTGGGATTCAGAGTGGCCACGAAGATTAATCTCTATTTTTTTAAGTTTCGCATTTATTATTTTGACTATTTTTATTCTGGTTTAAGTTGTAATAAGGCCGCTCTTCTTATTATTTTTATTATTTTGGGTTATTAAATTGGTTAGCTCTAGGGCGCGGTTTATAAAAGTTACTTATTTTTAAAATAACACAATAACCGAGCAAAGCTTCCACAATGTAAACGTTTTCAAATGAAATGAATATTTTAAATAGACTTAAACTTAATTATTTATTCGTGGACAAGTAATAGGCTTAAAGTGTGGCAATGGATGTGTGCATGTCTATGATTGGATCCGTGAAGAGCTTGGTACTTAAGCAGTCTAACAGACGCACCTCCTCTTTTCTGGCTTCCTACCTAGTGCACAGCTTCCATTCACTTTAACTTAAAACAAAACATTCTTCAAACCCTAAGAAAGATTTTTGGATAAAACATAACTTCTTTAGTAACATTCTCCATGTGACACACTGAATTCAGCCATAACGTCTGGGCCGGGTTTGGGGTGTTACATTTAGTGGTATCTGAGCCCGGTTGCAACAACTTGGCTGTGGATCAGGTCCAAAAAGGTTTTCAAAACTTTGAGCCCAAAGAGGGTATTTTTGAAAAATCTAATTTTTGAAAACAATTTTTTTGTTGAAAGGAGATAATTTCCAAACCTATTTTCTTTAAACCAAATGTGTGAGAAATGGATTTCAAAAGGGCCTAAATCTTTTGAGTTTGTCTGAAAAACTGATGAGGTGGCACACTGAATCCCCGGCACCAAGTCTGTAAGTATCTTTCTATTTTGTATACTAAACTGTACTGTAGATAGTACTGAGCCTTAGATATAGTACTATAGATAATGTAGCATTAAGGCTACAAAACTGAGACTGTAGGGTAAACTAAGCCCTAGGGAACTGAGATAGTAGCCAAACTGCGGTCGCGCGAGAACAACTCTGAAACTTTATCTGTTCATAAGATATTCTGTAATAAACAGTGGAAATAGTAAACTAACGGCATAAAATTCGTAATAAGATAAATCGATATGAGTACAAGAGCTACTCGGGGAAGAGGCCGTGGTCGAGGCAGAGGTAGTACTCAAGCTGGATCTTCGTCTTCTAAACACATACCAGCTGGAGTAGCACGACCACCACCGATGGATGAAAATGGGCCGTATGATCGGGCCGTAGGAGACGACGCTCTGTCCCAGGCCATGTTAAGAGTTTTAGAAAGGGTGGCCGGAGCTAATATCGGACCCATGAGTAGGGGGTCCATTTCTAAGCGACTCCGACCCAACGGAGCGGAGGTTTTTAAGGGTATATCTAGAGTAGCCCCAAATGTGGCTGAGTACTGGCTGGAAGCCACAGAGCGGATTATGGATGACCTAGACTGCTCAGTGGAACAAAAGTTAAAAGGGGCGGTGTCATTATTGCGGGACGAGGTGTATCAGTGGTGGATCACTATGAGAGAGGGTACCCCAGCTGAGAGGGTAACTTGGGAGTTGTTCAAGTAGTCCTTTAGGGCGAAATATATTGGAGCTAGCTATGTGGATGCACGAAGAAAGGAATTCCTGAACCTGACCCAGGGTAGTAAGACCGTTGCTGAATATGAGGCAGAGTTTCTCCAATTGAGCCGGTACGCTAGTGGCATTGTCTCCACTGAATATGAGCATAGTGTTCATTTTGAGGATAGCTTCAGGGATGAGCTAAGGGTGCTCATAGCTCCACAGAGAGAGCGTGATTTTACTGCACTAGTAGAGAAGGCTAAGATAGCCGAAGAGGTGAAGCAATCCAAACGAAAGAATCGCGACAGGGATCGAAACTGATTCAGGAGGGATGCTGGACTAGCTGGTGCTGCAAACCAAAATGTTAAGAGAGCTAAGACGGAGGAACCAGTTCGAGCGGTTTCGGTGAACACGGTTAGACCACAAGCTTGTGGAGATTATGGTAGAATACATCTAGGGGAATACTGGAAGCATTTTGGGGCTTGTCTTCGTTGTGGATCAAAGGAACATAGGATCAGGGATTGTCCTAGGAGGCCAGCTCAGACTCAAGTGCCTGAACAAGGGGCTGTGCAACCTGTCCAACCAGTGCGAGGTGGACCGCTGTCGCCGAGAGGTCGTGGCCAAGGTCGAGGTGGAAATGGCCATAGACGTGGGGCACCTGGCAAGGGTACTGTTAATGCTGAGGCTCGTCAGCCAGCTTTGGTATATACTACTCGTCCCCGCGAGGAGGGTGACGCGCCTGATGTCATAACTGGTACGTTTTTTATCTCAGGCGTACCTTATACTGTTCTGATAGATATGGGGTCAACTCATTCGTATGTTGCATGTGACATTTCTGGGGCATTGGGTGTTTACTTTGAGGAGACTGTGTGTGGGGTAACTGTGATAAGTCCTTTAGGTCATTCGGTTAAAGTAGAGAAACTATTTAGGGAAGTGCCTTTAGAGACTCAAGGTAGGATTTTCTGTGGAGACTTGATGGAGTTACCGTTCGGAGAATTCGATTTGATCCTAGGGATAGATTAGTTGACCAAGTATAGGGCAATGCTGGATTGTGCAGCTAAGAGAATGGTGTTAAGGACTGTTGAGGATGAAGAGGTAATGATTATTGGAGAACGAAGAGATTACTTGTCCAATGTGGTATCGGCTTTGAGGGTTGAGAAACTGATGCGTAAAGGATGTGAGGCATATTTGGCTTTTGTAAGCCAAGTTAAAACTGAGGATCTGACTGTGGAAACCGTCAGAACTGTTAGGGAATTTTGGGATGTTTTCCCAGAAAAGCTTCCTGGATTACCTCCGAATCGGGAAGTTGAATTTGGAATCGATTTGCTACCTAGAATAGCTCCAGTATCCATTGCACCCTATAGGATGGCACCGAAGGAGTTAGTGGAACTGAAAGCTCAAATCCAAGAGTTGTTGGATAGAGGCTTCATTAGACCTAGTGTGTCTCCATGGGGAGCACCGGTCCTGTTTGTGAAGAAAAAGGACGAGACAATGCGCATGTGCATCGATTATCGCCAGTTGAACAAACTGACGATAAAGAACAAATACCCACTGCCAAGAATTGATGATTTATTTGACCAACTTAGAGGAGCTTCGGTATTTTCCAAGATTGAACTTCGATTTGGATACCATCAGCTAAGGGTAAAGGAAGTGGATATTCATAAGACAGTATTCAGAACTCGATATGGTCATTACGAGTTCCTGGTTATGCCATTTGGGTTGACGAACGCACCTGCCGCTTTTATGGATTTGATGAATCGAGTATTCCAACCTTACTTGGACCGATTCGTGGTAGTTTTCAT